>NC_134488.1:57075894-57325894 GCF_040206685.1 Ascaphus truei | reverse complement strand
GGGATCTGTGGTTGGATGAATAAAGCGAGGAATGCAAATCTGTGAGCTCAAATATGTTCTTGTGGCCTAACAGCTTTCAGAAGACATGGGGCAAAAGCAATACCACCATCATTCCATGTGCTAAGAAAGGGGATGTCACTGGGCTTAGCATTAGCTGCGTGTGTGAAGGCAGCTTCATATCGGCCAGGGGGCGATTTCACCGAGCCCCAGTACCAGCTGCTGAACCTGGCTGCATGAAGGGAAATCCCCTTGGGAGTGAAAAGACTGACGTCCTGCCCCAGAATCAACTGAGCTGCAGCAGCAGAGGGAAGCAAGCACCTGAATCTACAGCTAACAGCTGCCGAGTGGTAAACAGTGTGATACACACTACATGCCTTTTACCAACTTTTTTCATGTACGCAGATATATTACCCCCGTTTTAATTCTATAATATATTGTTGAATTTGCTTCACTATTTGGCGTTGTGCGCCGTTTTCTTTTGTTTCCATTCTCTTAGTGTGTGTGGGGTGCTGAGCCACCCCTGCGTTTACAGCTGCAGACGCCATTATCCCCAACACGGTTATGTGGCACTTATTATTTAATGTATAATTATCTCACTGTGGGAGTTGTGGTTTAATTTTTTATAAATTTTTTATCACTAAATTGATGGTATAGTCACTGCACTGTATATATTTATACATTTAAACTTTATAGGTAGTTAGGTAGTAGCGCACAGTTTTGTTTTTTGTGTGTGAAGGGTAAGATGGTTTCAGAAATCTGTCACACTAATGCCGCTGATAGAGATGGGCGAATTTTTGGAGTGGATTTGGATCTGCCGGTTCCTATGGTCCACGGATATCAGCAGATCAATCTCGGAAAAGGGCGATTCGTGTTTTGAGGATTTTGAATATTACCAATACACACTGAGCATTCCGCAACCCATGGATGGATTTATAGAATACTGTCTGTGGATAATCCTTTGGCGGATAACGGAATGCTGAATCCGTGGATTAGATTCTACAAATCCGTCCACGTGGTGTACCCAACTGCGGTTTTTGATGAAAACGACCAAATTGGTTTGCAGATTTTACACTGCGAAACCGGATTTTGGGGGGAGGAAAAAAATGCAAAACCGTGAAAGAGGTTTGGGCGGATTTGCACGTCTTTACTCCTTACTCAATGAATATTTGAATGTCTTCCTTTGCTTAGAAAGATTCATACTCTATTCCGATAAACTGAAATCTTCCCATTCCATGGGGGACACTAATTCACTGAATTGGAGCTAAATTGGTAGAAATCTTTTCTTTCATACAAATCAATATTAACTCTCTCATCCTGATCATAATCAGAAATGTTACGGTGGGGCCACTAATAAGCCATTTAATATTGCAAATCTCCTTGGTACCCACATAAAAAGGATAGGAAGCCAAAAGTGACACCACCTACTATGCTCATTTGCATGTCATTACCCATAATCCCTGTCTGCAGATTTAACCACTGTGTGACGTGACCATGGGGTGAATGAAGCAAGTTTTGAAACTTGGTTTTGGATTAAATATTGATTACAAATCATTTAGAAAGCTGTTAAAAAAAAAAAAAAAATAACAGAGCCATTGTGAATTATTGACGAATCTTTCTCGTTTGTTATTTCAATGCATCAGCTTTTTACCATGACAAACTCTTGTATTAAGGAGTTTGAACGACAGTGGCCATTTTAACATTCGTAAAGAGGAACATTTTCAGCATCCAATATCTCGATAACTCAACTAGAATATTAAAAAACATCGGATTGCTAAAAACAGCAGCAAAAGGATTTTGTAATTGTAAAAATAAAGGAGACGTGTTTTTTGTGGTGACCTTTTGCCGCCGGCTATTTCTCCCCCAAGATAATGTATACGATAACCCCCTAACCTTACCCATTACCGTAAAAATCTCTCACCTTAACTCCTTAAGGTAACCCGTTAACCTATTACCCTAAACCCCTAACCCAGTGGTTTTCAACCTTTTTTGTTTAGGGAACCCCAGATTTCGATTTTTAAATTCTGAGGAACCCTAAACCTTGCCCCCTGTCTCTCGTCCGCCTGTTGCCCCGTATTCCCCTCCCCCCCATCGCCCTCTCTCCCCCCACCTGCCGCACCCATCTCTCCCCCCTACCATCACCCCCGTTTCTCTCCCTCAAGTCACCCCCATCTATCCCCTCTCCCCCCCTCACTCTCCTCCTTAAGGCCTTCTCCCCTCTCTCCCCTTGTGTGCGTGCTCACACTCTCACTCTCACTCGCACTCTCACTGTGAGACATGGGGGGGAGGGGGAGACACTGGGGGAAAGTGAGAGAGACACTGGAGGGAAGGGAGAGACACTGGAGGGAGAGTGAGAGACACAGGAGGGAGAGTGAGAGACAAAGGAGGGAGAGTGAGAGACACTGAGGTGAGGGAGAGACACACTGGCTGGAGGGAGAGAGACACTGGGAGAAGGGAGCAGTGGGGGCCTTTTAAAAAATGTATTGGGGCGGTGGGGGTCTTTTAAAAATGTATTGGGACAGTGGGGGTCTTTTAAAAATGTATTGGGACAGTGGGGGTCTTTTAAAAATGATCTTGAACCAAAAAAATGTTTCGTCCGCGGCGCATTTTTTTTTTTTTTCATGTGCTACACTAAAAATTTTTAAGGGGTTCCATTCTGTTTTACAAAATATAAAAGGGTTCCACGACTAAATTTAATTGGGAAACACTGGCATGGTCCGACTATAATGTGTCTTGGATAGGGCGAATTCAATGCATAAAGATGAATCTCCTCCTGCGGATTCTGTACCTGCAGTCCCTTATAACAAGGTTAATTTTGGGGTAAAAAAGACCCAGAATCAGGAGACAGAAACTTACGATACCCAATAACGCAGGGGGCCTGGCTGTGCCATGATCCTCTCAAATTATAGAGCCACCAGGCTGAGCCAGCTGACCTTCTGGCACTTACCACCTCTCTAGGAGATGGACCAAACTGGAAAGCTCTCTATTCCACCCTTATAAACTCCAAAACTTAATGTGGATTCCAATATCCAAAAAGTATAGAGTCAGCCTAGATCTGCCAACAATGACACACGCCCTTAGACTATGGGAATCACTGAAACACAAACATCACCTGACAACCACCAAATCCCTGATGACTCCTATATTCGGGAACCCCCTCTTTAGTCCGGGACTGCCGAAGAGGAGTTTTCAAATGTAGAGGGAGGCAGGATTCCTTAGATTAAGTGATCTGGGCCCTGATCAGAAAATCAAACCGTTTGCAGACATACAAAAGGAAAAAAACATGCCGAATAAAGAAATATTTAGGTACAGTACCTGCAACTTCAAGCCTTCTTTCAAAGCCCGGGGCCCAGGGAGCCCCTGACAAAATATGAAACCCAATGTCTGAGAGACGAGGGATCACCAGGGCTTATCTCCCGTATATACGGAACGGTAGTTGGGTCCCCCATCCATGCCCACAATAAACTAAAATATATGACCCAATGGGCGAATTATTTGGGGGAGGAAATCGACAAGGACTCCTGGGACGACATCTTACTAGCAGTAGCCAAGTGCTCGATCTCCACAGTAATCTGGGAAAATGGGTACAAAGTACTGATGAGGTGGGACCTAACGTCCCAAAGGCTTTACAGGTTTATCCCGGGCTACCCGCCAGACTGCCCAAAGGGATGTGGAGGTCAGGCCTCTTTCATCCACATGTGGTTGGACTCCCCAGGGTATCAGCATTATGGCAAAAGGTGAGAAGATGGGTCCAGGGAATACTGCAAGTAGACGAAAAGATACACGCAAAGCGCACCAGGGATTAGTGTTTAAAACTCACTGATAGAGTATGCTGATAAAATCAATTACTAAAATGTAGCAATTAAAAAGTATTCAGAAAGTCATATGACCACACACAAATATATCAATATACAACACTGGAGAAATAAAAACAGCCTCTCCACAACAAGGAGACCCCCTCCCTCCCAGTGATGAAACACAATAAAACAATTGACAAGTGTAAATACACTACAACAATATAGTCACAAATGCAAAAAGCCACAATAACTGCACTTGAATGTGGTGCAAAGACCAGGACTAAGCAAAAAAACACACCGAGGGGAACAAACGAAGACACAAGGAAAACGGGCAGGTTTACCGTGTGCAGACACTGAAAATCAGTCCGGAATATATCCGCATACGGCGATGGTATCTCCGCCCGTGCTCCACAACTCCCCTGCTCCAGCCAGTGAGAAAGCGCGTCAGGTGACCTCTTGTGACCTCGCTTGGATTTTGATCCCTGGCTCCTCCTACTAAACAGACCGTCTGACGCCCTATTTTGACAGGGGAACAGGCTGGTTTTCCCACATCTCCACGGCTACCAGATGTAAACTGGCCGCAGTATGGAAGCAGCCGGCAATCCTCACCTTATCTAAAATAATCTCCATCTGCCACATGGAGAAGCTCCTGAGTCTGACAAATGATTCCTGCAGTGAATTCCTTACAGTCTGGGAGCCCTGCATCCACTCAGCGTGCACACAGGGAGTAGACACTAGTTCAATCCTGCTATAGTCACCCGAGAAGGCAGGTCACAGAGAGCCTGATAGGTATAAAGAGGTGCCTCCACTACATCCCACGAGTACCCGCCCCATGAGGGAGAGTTAAATCTAGGATGTCCGAGGCCCACCGAGTGGCCAGACCATTATAAGATACCACACTACACGGTGCCAAGAGACAAACTCGACTCACTAGGAGTGTCCTAAATTCTGAGCGCCCAAGGGAAAATGTCAGATACGAGACTCCAGCTATGTAATATACGTAATCCATGTCTTGTGTTGTATGCAGTATGCACGGACCAACCCCACCCTTATGATTTCTGTACCCTCGTCCCCCCCTCCTTATTTTTTTTCTGTACCCCCACCCCTGAATAACTTCAATAAAAATTTAAGTTACAAAAAAAAAAATCAAAGCCAAAGCTCCACTTGCTTTTAATGGGATTCTTTTTTTTTTTTTTTTTTAATATTGAATGCTGCTGTTTTTTTACACCAGTTTTGAAGCCAGGAGACGTTAGTAAATAGACTCTTTACACATGGAAAATTGTAAGATTATCAAATGCTAAAACAACGCTGGCAGAGCATCACTCAGATGTTAATAAATAGGACTGAACCTTTTATACACCAGAAATAAATACAACAAACACGCAACATTTTATATTAAGTATATTTCTCTTTAATAACATTATTTTACAAAAAAAAAATGATTATACAAAATCCTGCCCCCCAAAAAACTACATCATTTAAAAAATATATACAATTTCAGAAAAAGAATATTACAACTTTTTTTTTCTTTCTTAGGAAAATAAAGCAGATTTTTCTATGACGAGATTTGAAAACATGCATCTGTTAACACTTTGCCCTGGGAAAATGAAACAGGTAAATAGAGATAAAATATCCACCTTTTAGGCTATGGGGCTATTGTAGTGTAAAGTTTGAGGTTTTCACAAGACATATATACATGAGTGAGATTGTGTATCACTGTGAAATGGATAAGACCAGAGCAAGAGCTACTGTGACTAATGTATGTCATCGTGGGAGACTAAAGGAGGAATAATACCAGAGTAATAGACAGCTGTGTATCGCAAAGTACAAGAGAATGGAGAGATGGGGTTAGAGTAAGAAATAGCCATAGTGAAAGCAAAGACAGGATCAGAGTGAGAGATAGCTGTGTGCATGACAGTGGAAGGGAAAGCATAATAAGGGTGGGAGATAGTCGTATCATGGCGAGAGGAGAAACAAGACGAGCATGAAGGTGAGTGATTGATAGCTATGCATGTGACAACAAAGGGCAACAATATTGTAACAGTACATGCGTGACAGATAGCCGTTTAGGTCTTATTGAGAAGGCTGAACGAAAGAAAGATTGCTGCATTTGTCAAATTGAGAGTTATAATCCCTTTGCTGCTGGTAGCACATTTAAGGCCATATTTACTACGAAGTGCAACTATATGACACCTACTGGCACTGCTTAGTGAATATAGTTATTTACAGGCCATTGAAATGAAGGCCATTGAAAAAAATCAAAGCCAAAGCTCCACTTGCTTTTAATGGGATTCTTCTAGCCTGGAAAGTGTTTTATGGAGTAGCACTAAATAAATATGGCCCTTAGTCTCCTAGCTGGAAAAGTAGTGTCATGTCATGCTCTTAAGATTGATTTACCCTTGAGTTGCAGAGGTTACATTAATCCATAATGATACATACTCTTAGATGCCCCTTTAAATTCTTTCAGGGCTAGAAAGACCTGCAAATATCCTCTCAATCGCTGAAGGAGTTAACATGACACCCAGTTATTCATTTGCTTCATATAATCGGCTACAGCCTAAACATCTATTTGGCATTGCCTATATATAAAAGTGTGTGAGCCTGCCGGGCTAATATAATTTCTTGTATAAATAACAATAACGAGAAAAATAATTAAAAAAAGGACACTTAAAACAGTGTCACTAATATAAATTACAGAACAAAACAGCAGCCTGCAGTGTATTTTACAGAGCAAGTTGCAATAACATAATCTGCAAAGTCTTAATGTTCCATGGTCCTGTTGGGGCCTTTAATGGGTTGCATAAGCCCAATTTAGCTGAACATGTAATGTAAGCCTTGCATTGTGTTTTCACAGGCATCTCAAGCTGGGGTACAAACCAAACTAACATTGAATGTGTACCTTACCTTTCCCCATAGCATAAACCTTGAAAACTGGGTTAATGATGCCCTCTAATTAGGATTCTGATTTTCTGTATTCACAAGCACACTGCCAAAGTGTTACAGCGAAATTACCAAATGATGGCCCAACTACCGAGAACCTTATAGCCAGCTGACTTGTTAGTGGAAAGCAATTGTTGCTGGACAGGTCAGCTTTGTATACAAATGTACAGAGAGGTTGATTTCCCAATCTGGGGTTACAATTCTGAATGAACACATTTGAAAGCGGCAACCCATTCTATCCCGAATTTTTGAACCGCAGGACAAAGAGTTGAATTACCACCTAATAATGTTTTCATCTTACATTGAAGTATAGGAGAGAAAGGATTAATTATTGAAGCATTAGTGAGAGCCTTATTTTACCATTGCAAATTGACGAGCCTTATTGTTCCTAGTGAAAACATAACATATCCCTTTATAACTCATAAACTTCCATAAGATTGAATAGCATTGTTGGTGCCGAATATCACCGCATAAAAGAATGAAGTTGGCTTGGAGGTTGCTGGTCTGTGAAGGGCCAGATGCACAGCATTGACTAAACAGTATACCAAATTCTTACCTGGCTGATAATGACACACAACCATCATTATTATTATTATAACACTTGGTCATTTAGTGCACAAGTATAATTAAAGAGAGTGTTGGCAGTGTAAGTGTGTTTTCTGTAAGGTCTTAGCAGTTGTTTTATTAAATATTCAAAGGGCCATTCCTTATCAACCTGTAACTAACTAGCTCTGCATGATTTTCAGCAACAGTTCACCATGAGATTTATAATTGTTGGTAACCCACGATATAGATTAACTCTGGCTCTTTATGAAGGAATTGGAGGACTATGAGGCATGTTTTTGTGCTGGTATACGCACATGCAGTAAATGGCGGTGTGCGCTATTTCCCCTAGTGTCTCACAGGACACCCCAAAAGTGCTTGCATCAGATCTGTAACCCAAGAATAAATATAGAAGCAAACATGCCTTGTTCAGAGCACATCATTTGAAATGTTTGAGTTGAGTTCAATCAATGAATACTTTACAGTTGGGAAAACATCCTTCTTTCTTTATATTACACACCTTTATGCAAAGTTAGCGCAGCCCTTTGCAGACATGCTCCGGCCTAAAGCACCAACAAGAATAAAAAAAATCAAAGGGTGGGATTCAGTAAACTCTGTAAAATCAGGGAAAATAACGGAACATCACTAAAAATATTAATAAACATAATTTTCCCCAAGTTAATGCCGTATCCACTATGCAAAAACGTCCGTGTTACATCTCAGTATCATAACGTCACATTATTGATGCGTCGACTTTAACGTGCATAATGTGCCGCTAGGTAAATCTTGGGATTTACTCCTATTCAGACCCTGAAAAAGGGCTTTTGTTGGATTGGGTAGGGAAATAATGCAGGAAATAACTTGCTGTTATTTAAATCATACCAAAATCTGTTATTAAACCCATCCAGACATTAAAGAGCAATATTTAACTAATGTAATGTTACATCCCCCCAAAAAGAAGGATGGAGGTCCACTTGTAATGCTGCAAAGATTGCTGCATAGTATCAGCAATGCTACTGTAGGTCTGCTGATACTGTGCAGTAAAACCCAGCAATGTTTTCAGCATTACGTGGTGAGGAATGGGCTAGCTTGCACCAAGATTTATCCTCTTTATATGTCTTTTGTACTTTATTTGGCATTAGGAGTGCCCCTGTATATCTTTATATTAATGTTACATACCCGCAATAACAAGAGCTGAGTTAAGAGAACAGAATAGGATAACGCCCCATTTCCGTCCTATTACCAACATACGTTTTAGTTAACGCTGTGCCCTTTACAAAGAAAAAAGGACATGATTGTCCTTAGTGAATACAGCATTACTATTAACATAATGTTAACATCATGTTACGTGGCCGAACGGAGTTTAGTAAATCTGGGCCTTAGTGTCTTTGCTTTTCGTTCAAGGCATAAATAATAGTAAAGGCTAAAAATCTGTTTTTAACAAGATACATTCATATAACTTTAAGCTACTACAAAAAAATAAATAGTGACTTTAATCTGTTGCTCCCTCGTCTAGATTGTTTAACCCTTTCAGTTCTTAGCTGTATGGCCAAAGTTTATCTGCACCCTTACAGGGCAGTATTCTAATTGATAACTCAGCTCGATTAGCATCCTGCTGGATTAGCGCATGTCCTGCAGTGCTTGCGTACATTAGAAACACATCAAGGTCTTATTAATACCTTCAATGTCAAAGAGACCTGGACTGTGGAGCAATGTGTTTTCAGGCCCTTTTAGTCCTGAAGTCCTAAGAATCAACCACATCAAAGTTTGCAATGCATAATGGTGAAGGTTTCTCCCATCTGGTCTATGACTGCGCTGGGCAATTAATTACAGACTTAAAAGGGAGAGAAATATGACATCCAAATCTCCATTTCCCCCAGATTACATCTTCCTCTAGGCCTCTTGCGTTTGCTGGTGAAGATTGCCAGTAGAGCTGCCTAATGTAATGCCTGTCCAAGCATGTTTTTCGTTACAGTCCTTTGAGACAGCAGGAAGGATAAGAGCAGGCCAGGTCAAAATGGAGCCATCTTCCTCTTGACTGGGACATTCTTCACCTGTAAAACAGTCATACATGATGGGGTCACGATGAGCTAGGGCTGGCAGATAAATGTAACCAGCGAACTCCCAAATGTCCTAAACATTCAACTGAATAACCCAATAACTCCAGAGTAGTTTACAATTCATTACATTGTTGGTAAACATGCACCCGCCTTTAGTCTCTTGTGAACTGTTTCCCATAGACCCTGCCCTGTTTTGCTGCTTTGTAACTACAATGGAACTATTTTGCTCCATACTTTGGTCAAGATCAAACTGGGATGGGTTTGAACATTCAGTAGGTCTTCTGGTTTATTATAGACCTCACCGCCCATGTATTTTCCCAGAAGTCTCATCTTACACTACAAATTAATAGCACATCAATGGAAATGAAGACTGCGCAAAATAAGATTGCACATACAGCTCGGTCTATGTGTACATTTCTTTCATATTCTTACAATATGAACAGGGTACTATTATTAGGTAGGTAGAGGTGGCAACAAGCAATCCTATCTTTTGAATAATGGATTGTGAGCAAACTGGGCAGCTTTTTAAAGACCAATGCTATATTCTCCACAAACCTCTGTAATGCATGCACTCACCTTCCTGACATTGTGTGTTCATCTGTTTTGGTTCATCAAGGCAAATGGAATGCTGGTAAGGCACAGTGTCTTTTTCTCCAACATCTCCTTCCACCTCTGCAGTGTGTTCTATGTCAGTGGAAGTCAAGCACATGGGCACCATTACATGATTCAGAGGCTTTGTTTCCAGGTTGTCCTGTTGAAATGCTGACACCATCGGCATCATGGCAACACCATTGTTGCTGTAAGAACCGTTGGCTTTGGTGAAACACCTGTCCATGGAAACCCAAGTGAAACAAAAGTTAGCCATTCGTTCCAAATGTATATTGGCATGAGAATAGATCAAGACTAAAAACAAAGCATTAAGGGTAAACAACAGCGGTCATCATTAAGGAGCCAAGTGTTAAAATACTCAACCACAAAACCTCATGTTCTCAAAAGTGACTGGCCTTGCTTGGAGGCATCTATAAACCCATGAGTGGAAATGGCACTTGTAATGTATTGTAGAACAATGTGGTGGTGAGCTTTTGAGGGTCTGAAATGAAGACCAATTTAGAGATTCTAATAAACTCAACAGAAATACTACGCTGTACAGAAGAGAGTGAAAGCTATTAGACTTCAACACAAAATCGGAGAGAACATAATGACCTTTCTTCTCACTTGCAGATTAGAGATGTAGCCATGCCACCTGTTGCTACTAATCTGCCCTCATACTGACAGTAAGCCATGGTAAGAGCAGACCTTGCCAGCAGTCCATATGGGTTTCCCCCCACTCCTTGGTGCTGCACTTGATTGACAGTGGGAGTCAGTGACATCAGGCCTGAGCATGTCCAATTGTGGGACAGACATGGTGCCCTCCTCCTGGCTGTACTTAAGGGCAGTGCCACCCCAAATTCAGGAGTGTGCCTCTCCCCACAGAGAGGAATGTTGCACACAGGGTGCCTGAGATTGGGGCCTTCCCTATTCCTCTTCCCCTTGGGGGGAGAGCGAGTGTAGACCTATACCCTGACTCCTGATAGGGGAGTCGAGAAGAGCTAGGACAGCTGCAGGGGCCCTGACCTGTAGTGGTTGTCCAGGGACCATCATCCAGTGGATAGCTGATCCTGAGAAGCTGTGATTGGGCAGACCACTGCTGGGTTGTGCTGGGACTCAAAGGCCATTCCTGTTTGCATATACCTCCTGGCTAGTGTGTGATCTTACTGGAAGGAGAGGGAATAATTCTACCGTAGGAGATCACCTCTATTCATCTTGGAGCCTGCGGTAGATGGAGGTGCTGCACTGCTAGAGAACCATGTGGGTAATGTACCCCAGAAACCTGATCCTGTGTCCCCACTACCATCGGCGGACAGCTCAGCCCTCCAGTTACCAGCAGATATCATGCACCACACGACTAGTAATGGCCAAATCTCCCGGTGGGGGAAACACTGTTACAGATACAATGACTGACCTGTTGTTGTTGCGGCAGTTTCGACAGTTGATGCACTCTGAGCGGTCCGTCTGTGGCACTGCTGTATACATGACGCCACCCTACAGGAAAAAGAAGTCACATATCAAACCCCATTCTGGCTTTTGATTGTATCAAAAAAGCCAGGAAGTGCACACAATGTTGTGTTATACAGTACTAGAATACACTTTTATACCTTTTGCTCTGCTTCTTTTCGAGGAATAATATGTCTCCAGAAAATGTCATGGGGTTTCTTCTTTAAACACCCTGTTAACATTTTGATATATTTGGCGAATAAATTGATTGAAAGCAAGTTAGGACTAACAAGTTGAAGAGTAAAAATTGAATTTGATAAAAGAAGATATCAGAAGTCAGTACGATTTGCTAGAAGGACTATTGATGGAAAAGCAACGCGCGAGCAAATGAACCTAAAAATAGTACCAGGGATAGACTGACTGGCCGGGGGAAAAAAGAGCACCAGAAAAAGAACAGTTTAATTGCTCTTTAGTGTCAACATCAGAATAAAGGACGCGTGCTAAAAATAACGCTGAGCACTAAAAGTGGCCTTGGTGGTGTTGTGCAGACCACATCAGTTCGTCTTTATCAAAGAACAAGCTGCTAAAGGAGGTTTTTCCTATTGTGGCTTTTTCATATTTGTAGCACGGCTTTGGAAACACAAACTTGCATCAGAGTTTTTCGTATACAGCTGTAGCAACAGTGTCATACTTTTTAATAAGAATGTGTACCAAAGATAATGTAGTCGTATGTACTCACAAAAAAATGTATGTGTGTTTTATGTTTAAATAATATTTGATATATTTTATTAAAGATACTTCTAGATGTCTTTTACCCATTCACATTTTTCACATCGTTTTTTGTTTCACTCCTTTTCACTTTAGTTAGTGGTACTCCAAACACACACTTTCTAGTTAAATCTCCTTTATTTTTCATTATCAATATACTGTACTATCCACCATCACTTACCATACCTGAGCTCCATTTTCGTCTTTTGACACTATCAGTAGACAAATGTAGAGGCCATAATTGTAACTAATGTATTAGTAAATCGTGGACAACAGGATTTTTCCTTGAATTTTTGTAGCTCGTTATGTCTCTTTGAATGAAGCCACTCCAATATGTACAGTTTCCTGCCCAAACACATTAACAGCTACAATAACGCCCACTAGATACCACAGAATACTGTATGTGTTGATCATTTCTGCAGGCAAAATTGAAGCTACATATATTTCCAGCAGAGCTTCATGCAATGCCACATATACCTAAATATACCTACTGTATGAAAGGCTAATGCAAATATGGAGACAGGAGAACACTGATCAAAAAGGTATATTCTAAAAAATATTTCCTACAACAAGCTGTATGGCTTATAGAATTTCTGCTATGTATGGGGTTCGATAGGGGGGAGGGAGGCAGGACATTTGGCATATTGTTTATAACAACCCAAGGAAACTCAGGGCATGTTCCCAAAATAAAGGAGTGTGGTTAGAAATAAAGGATGGTTACCGCTCTCTGTTTATGAACATCACTGCCAGGTTCTGAATGCATTGCCAGAGCCATGTAAAGAAACAGGGGAAGACTAATCATTTGGAAGCAATAGATATAGACCAAGATGCAATTTAAGTGTTTAGTGTTGAGCTGACGGGTTTTGGGAAGAAATGCGAACAGAACTCATACACGAGGCATCTGGCACTGCAGACAATAATGGACCCACTATTTTCCACTGGAAATGGGACAAGTAAAAGGAAAATTATTTTTCCAGTATGTTTGGTGTTTTACAATTGCATGTTTCAGTGTTAACCCTGTCTTGCACTGCTCTTTTGAACAGTGCACCGCAGACGGCTCCAGCACTGAAAGATGCGGGATACTGTTAACCCCTTCTATGGCAGAGATGTCAGAAATGCATTGTCATGCTTTTCAGGTTTCCGACGACAAAAGGGATTTAGTTAGCATTAAGGTGAGTAAACTACGATAGTGTCGATCAGGACTCTATCGCACATTACCTTCCTTTGAAGTAAATAAGAGTTGTTGTGCATTAGTGGCCTGATCGACACTATAGCAGTGTCATACAATAAATAACTCCCCAAAAGGGACCGGGAAAAGGCGACTGTAAACCTATACTCTGCTTTCATTTTGCATTGTTAGTACGAATGTGCAATTTGGGGAGTGACTAGTGCTGCAAATGATGGGTTTAGAAAACAGTGATTTTTCTCTGTGCATTAATAAAATTTTACAAAATCGGATTAATCCCCATGAAGAAGTTCCTGCATTTAATGCTAAAAACTGTTGCTGCATGCTGTGCATACAGTTGATGTTAAAAATACATTGTAAGCTCTTTGGTCCTTACTTTTTAATATCTACCCTTTAAGTTTAGGATTCTTAACGTTTCCTTCATTATCATTCCCTGAACCTATTCTCTGAATCTAAATCTGTAAACCTCAGTGCTTATTAATTAGAAACATACAATTTCTCCCGATTTCAGTGCTTTGGCCATTTTAGCTTTAGTGTCTCTTAATGAAGCTTAGAACTTGAGCAAACTGTGGTTTACAGATGTAATTAAAGCGCTCACTCACTACTTTTTCAAGAGGCAGGATGAATGAGGCCACAAGGTGTCAAAATTACCAACTTGATTCGCATCTTTAATGCTGACATCAGTCCTTGTTCTCCATAAAGGTTATTTATCAAAGTCTTCGAGCTCAAAAAATGTGTGTGCAAGATAATAATAATAATAATATATATACAGCACCATATATATATTTTTAATATTACTTTCCATTTTTTACACCCCTATTTGATAATATTTAAAAAAATGAGCAGTACAGACTGCTGTTTTAATATATCAAAAGTATGTTGCCTTCATTAAGGGAAAGCACCCGAGCACAGTTCCGTTGTTTGTGACCAGAGGTTGGTTATGAAACTTATTAGGAAATGTCCCATTTTTATATATTATTGTCATTATTATTAATGTATCATTGAAAAATAAGATGGAAAACAGAGAAAATAAATAAAACACTACTATCAGAGATGTTCACTAGAAATCTTGCGATTACAATAAAAAGACATTAAAGGCAATTTGTAAAAAAAACTAGCTTGGTGCAAATTAAATGACTAAAAAGACAGTGCCTCACATTTGATAGATGATGTGGTAGGTGCTCATAGTCAACGTATGTTCCCTTCAAAGAGCTGGTACAACCAGGATAGAGTTCACCATTCATGACTCCGTTGGCTCCATTATGAACTTTGTGGTGCATGTGAGGGCAGCCATTACTCAGGTTCCCATTGCCCATGTAGCCACCATGGACACTGCCATTGATGCGGCTCGTTCCTGGCAAAGTGGTATACTCTATGATTTGCCCGTTGAGGTCTGCTCCCTGGTACAGATACCCAGGAGGCTCAAACTCTGCAAGAGAGAAGAAAAAAATCATAATAGTCAAAGAAGCATAATTACAAAACCACACCCATAAACGCTGCATTCACTTTTATTATTATTTCTTACTTATTCTTAATTTTTTTAATATATATATATATATATATATATATATATATATATATATATATATATATGAGTAAAAAGAGAAAAAAAGTAACCCGTATGGGAGCACTCAGGTATGCAATTGATTAATTAGTTTATTTATTTGACACAGTGCAAAAAGGGATGAATAAACAGTACATGATTAAAAACACTCCTAGTCAAAGTCTCTGGACGAAACGTGTCGGAGTGGGGGTGCTAGGCAGGACCCCTGACCCATGGCTCACGTAACTATGCTACCCAGCACTCAAGCAAACTATTTTTCTGGACTGTGACCGTTCATTTTTTCATTAGGGACACTGATAACTAATACAAGGTTATACAATAGGCGCTCATTAGGTATTTTCCTATATATGCTATTCACTAACTTTATTGTTCTACACATCTAGGGATTTCATTCCACCTCACCACCTTTCCTACACATGATTTACGCTGTAGGTATTGGCTATATTATTGTATGCTCATGCAGATGTGTGATGCTTTGAGACTGTCATTTATACTTTGACCAGTCTACTTTTTGGTGTGTAGTGTGCATTATCCTTAGCGTTGTATAGGTGCCTTTGAACCCAATAACCAACTGTGATTTACTTTGATTTACCCTAGTGTTTTCTGAGTCACTATCCTATTTATGTTTAGGGTTGACAATGTGTGTCGTTCCCTAGTGCTGTTCATCAGTGTTTCAGGGTAACACCCGTGACAGGGGTCCATGCCTCTTTTTTAAGTGTTTTTAATCATGTACTGTTTATTCATCCCTTTTTGCACTGTGTCAAATAAATAAACTAATTAATCAATTGCATACCTGAGTGCTCCCATACGGGTTACTTTTTTTCTCTTTTTACTCACATAATTCACAACCCGTGAGCACCGCCAAACCTTATTCGTGTAAATTAAATAAGATATTTTCTTTGGCTTATGGTGGCATTAATTCTATACTAGTAGATGCAAGTTTTTTTTTCCCTATCCCTCCCCCCCTTTTTTCCCCCCCGTTATTTGAATATATATATATATATATATATATATATATATATATATATATATATATATATATATATATATATATATATATAACAGTGTTCAACAAACCTATACATTTGCTCGCCCCGGGCGAGTGGATTTAACCCCCGGGCGAGTAAATATTGGCCCAAGCAGCACACGTTTGGTACTAGGTGACGAGTAGATTTTTTTGTGTGGCGAGTAGATTTTTTGGTGATTTGTCAACCACTGTACAGGCATACCCCGGTTTAAGTACACTCACTTTAAGTACACTCGCGAGTAAGTACATCTCGCTCAATAGGCAAACGGCAGCTCACGCATGCGCCAGTCAGCACGTCCTGAACAGCAATACCGGCTCCCTACCTGCACCGAAGGTGTGCGCAAGCGGGGAGACTATAGAACCTGTTACACATGCGTTATTTACATCAGTTATGCACGTATATAACGATTGCAGTACAGTACATGCATCGATAAGTGGAAAAAAGGTGGTGCTTCATTTTAAGTACATTTTCGCTTTACATACATGCTCCGGTCCCATTGCGTACGTTAATGTGGGGTATGCCTGTATATTTATATATATATATATATATATATATATATATATATATATATATATATATATTATATATATATAATAAATACATTAACAACACATCAATGTAAATGTCAATTAAACAGTCTATCGGAACCCGTTAGCCCACCAGGCCGACCATTTTCCTATCTGTTGTAAAACTTTAGGCCCTATTTGCTCCTTGGCTTCCTTTTATATTGAGCAGTTTTCAATTCCCCTAGTGTTTTAGCCTCTACCACCTCTGGTGGACGGTTATTTCAGAATTCCACCACCCTTCCCATGAAGAAAGCTAGCCACTATTAATCTTCAAAGTATGACCTTTAGTTCTAGAACTTCTCCTTTGCTAAACTATGCTTCAATCCCATTTCTGTTTAGACCTTTGTCTAAAAAGGTCCACAGCCGAGCAACATTCATGTAAATATTATGAAGTGTGATAGTATTTAAAGTGTTTTTTAAGCTTGCCAAGCCGTAACACATTCGAACTGGGTGGGGACCTATGAGCAATGTGGAAAGTTGCTCATACCATGCAAAATTAATTCTTAATCATTTTGCTGTTGAACACAACAATGTACAATTCCCATTTCTTTCTCAAACATTTCCAAAGATTCCAAAGATTAAGGAATAATTGTCATTTATTTTTTTGACACTCATTTAATTCCAGCCATGAGTGGCCAATGAGGGTGAACCAGCTCCGTCACGTTGTGGCCACACCCCCAAAAGCGCGCAACTAGCTGGCCAAGAATCGCACGGCCAGGCAGGGATCGAGCGCGCTGGCGCTCGTGCGCGATGACCACTCATTTAAAACCAGACCATGCTGTACTAGGCTCAGTATTTTAGGAATTGAAAATGGTGGAAAATTATCAAAACAATTCTAGATCAGAAGTGTCAAAGAATTACTAAACGGAAAAAATGAGTTGTGTTATGAGCAGCTACGTGTGTTGTTTTTAATGGGGCAGTCCCACTTAATGTGTTAAAACACATTTATCGACTAGCCATCAATGCAACTGCTCTATTTATACATTGAATCACCATTAAAGTTGCTGTTGTACTTATTTGTATCTTCAATAATTAATGCCTGTTTTTAGAAAAGAAAGGTATACAGGGATATACCAAATAAGTAAACATGGGAAGGATGTTGATCCAGGGAGTAATGCGATTGCCAATTCTTGGAGCCAGGAAGGAATTTATTTTACCCCTTATGAGATATCATTGGAAGATATGACACTGGGGCTTTTTGTTTGCCTTCCTCTGGATCAATAATTAAGTAATGATATAGGATAAAGTATCTGTTGTCTAAATTTAGCGTAGGTTGAACATGATGGACGCATGTCTTTGTTCAACCTCATCTACTATGTAACTATGTAACTAGTACCACAGGATTCAAACATATCAGCAATTTTTGTTTATCTGTTTGTTTGTTTGATTAGTCACTCACTATAATTACTTTGCAAACAAAACATAAAGCAAGACTAACCTGGGATTATCACCAAGACACAGAGTGTTTAAAAAGTCTCCAATGCTTTTGTTTACCATGGAAATGTTAAAAGTTGAAACAATTATTTAAAGTACTGTTTTGCACAGAAGCTCAATTTTACATATTAACTCTTTGGGTGCCCCATGATGTTGTTACCATTATGAGGGCTGGCACGTCACGGGCCCCAGGATATAGTAGCTATGTCATGGGCTTTTTGCTGGTTTGTTAAAAGAGATTGTGTTCACTAGATCAAATTGAAAGAGGAATAGAGACTCCTCTTCCATTCACATCAGTGACATCTCAATCATCACCAGGATCACAATGTGCAGGAGGGGCTGTAAGACTTTGAGTGCCGATGCAGCTGTGGCAAAAAAAAAAAGGTTAAATATGCTACGTCTATAGTTCATTTTCATTCTCTGAGAAACTGACCTTTAACTTCATAATTTCTAGAATAATTGCAATGTACTGTGGAGCAGATTACTGGACACCTCTTGTAGCATAAAGATTAAAACGAGTGCTACCCCAGTGCACCATGACAGTCCTGCTGTGCTACATACAGTAGGTAAACAAGTCACAGTCTCTCTCAGCCTCTCTCAGCCTCTCTCAGCCTCTCTCAGCCTCTCTCAGCCTCTCTCAGCCTCTCTCAGCCTCTCTCAGCCTCTCTCAGCCTCTCTCAGCCTCATGCTTTCCAATATGGTACAACTCTTTTATTCTTACTTGTAAGCATGGGGTATCTGATATACAGATGTAGTCAATTGTATGTTAGCACTAGGAATAATAATAATAGATCCTAAAATAGGTCAGAATATCACATATATTCAATGGCACCACATATTCCACCATAACGCGACACAAGGAATAATAGTGAAGCCTATTAAATCTGTAAGGGTTAGAAAAATACCTAATAAAATAATTACTACAACCTTTTCAATTCGAAAACCTCAAACGTCACTAGAGGTATATAAGTCAGGTTCCATAATGATACCTGCACTGAATGCCCATAAGGAAAATTGTGTTACTTACTCTGCATCAGACTCTGCTGGCGGTTTTTCAAGAGGCACATGGCCATAAAAGCCACGACGATGAGTACCATTCCTCCGAGCACACAACCAACTATCACATACAGCATGTCACCACTCCGGGCCAGGGCGTTGGATACACTGGAGCTGCTCCCACTACCATGGTCATAGGCAGATGGTGTGCTGAGATCCAGCAATGGATAATCTGAGGCCCCAGGGCTCCGCTTTGCTACACAATAAAAATGAGATATGTGATTAACATGGAGACCCCATTAGAAGGGATCTACTGTAGACCAAATGTTTTGAAGGTTTAAATGTCAACACTTAAGAAAGGGTCAGTGCCACTTCCGAGGAAATAGGCTATAAAGTCTGGGAATACAGAGAAACTTGTTCAATGTATGTTTAATGTCCTCTAATAATTAATGGCAACATTGTACCCTCAGTATCCCAGTTCAGAGCTACGACATACCCATATTTTGCTATAAAGTATATTCGAATTGAAAAGTACCAAGTAAACACAAAGATACTGTACTTTTTCACATAATAAGAAATATATTGTAAACTTACATATTGTGGTTCTGCTGCCAGTTTTTAGTAGATGGCATTTAGAGCACATGCCAGAGAAGAGAGTTAATCAACTACATATTATCAGCAGTGTTCGACAATGCTATACATTTACACGCCTGGGGCATGTGGATTTAACCTCCGGGCGAGTAAATATTGGCCCAAGCAGCACACGTGTTTTTTTAAATTTCCCCCGTTCGCGCTGCTGTTTTTCCCACGCTCGCGCTGGAGAAAAAAAAAAATCCGGAGGCGGGTTCATGTTGTTGGGGGAGATTACCCCGCTTCCGGCTCTGAGCAGTGCCTTCGCTCCTTCCCCGCAATACTTTCCCTCCTCAGCGCTTCCACTCCTCCCCCTTCCGGCAGCCAGCCCATTCCGCGCCTCTGTCTGCCACAGGGCCATCTGTCGACCCCCCCCTCCCATCGGGCCATCCGCGCCCCCCTCCCCCATCGGGCCATCCACCCCCCCCCCCCTCCCATCAGGCCATCCGCCACCCCCCCTCCCATCAGGCCATCCGCCACCCCCCCCGCATCCCAATCTCTCCTGGCCTCCGTGACCCCCCCTCACCCCAACCTCTCCCGGCCTCTGTGACCCCCTCCTCACCCCAATCTGTCCTGGCCTCCGTGACCCCCCCTCACCCCAATCTCTCCCGGCCTCCGTGACCACACCCTCACCACAATCTCTCCCGGCCTCCATGACCCCCCCTCACCACAATTTCTCCCGGCCTCCGTGACCCCCCCTCACCACAATCTCCCCCCGACACCCCAAATCTCCCCACTCACTCCCGATCTCGCGTGGCAGCTCCGCCAGGTCGGTGACCCAGAAGGTCTCCTCCACCGACAGCCACTGAGCTGAGGCTGCTGCCGCCGCCCCCATGTTCCGGCGTGTCTGACACCCGGTGACCCGCAGTGACAGCCGCTGATGGCGACACCCGGCCTGCCCCCCGCCTCTTCTCCCTCTATCCATGAGATATGTTGCTCTCCGGGGAGACCACAGCGATCCCAAGGTGTGTAGAGGGGAGGTGGTGGGGAGGGAGAGAGAGTGTGTGTGTGCATGGGAGAGTATGTGTGTGTGTAGGATACCAGAAGTGTCACATCACCCCAATCACCCCCACCCCACCCAATCAAGCCCTCTATCTCTCTCTCCCCCCTCTCTCTCTCTCTCTCTCTCTCTCTCTCTCTCTCCCTCTCTCTCTCTCTCCCTCTCTCTCTCCCTCTCTCTCTCCCTCTCTCTCTCCCTCTCTCTCTGCCTCTCTCTCTGCCTCTCTCTCTGCCTCTCCCCCTCACTCTCTCCCTCACTCTCTCCCTCACTCTCTCCCTCACTCTCTCTCTCACTCTCTCTTACTCTCTCTCACTCTCTCTCACTCTCTCTCACTCTCTCTCACTCTCTCTCACTCTCTCTCACTCTCTCTCACTCTCTGTCACTCTCTCACTCTCTCGATCTCTTACTTACCCTATATATCTTAACTGCCCTATACTACACCGAAATAACCTATACTGCTTTCTTCCAGATCTGACTCAAGCTTCACACAGAAGACATTGGAACCCCCCTAACCCAGAAGACAGGTAGGGAACACATCCCCTCCAATGTATAACATTGCGGGAATGAGGGTACCTGGACATTGAGGGACTGCGGATCAGGTAAGATCCCAGGCGGGATTGCTGCTTTAGATATTGTGAAGCGGGGACGTCCAGACACTGGTTAAGGGGTTCAGCAAACTAGTCATTCACACCTGGCTTACACACACACACACACACACGTAACAAGGACTAATTGTAGTATAATGTAATACAATAAATACATTTATGTCAAAAATGAATGTTGTTCTGACTAGGAATTTATATGGGGGCGGGACTAGGTGGCGAGTAGATTTTTTGGTTGGGCTAGTAGATTTTTGGGTGATTTTTCGAACACTGATTATCAGGATTCAGGACCCATTCAGCAATGAAAGCTCTTCCATATATAACATTGCAGGGAACTAGTGAAAAACTCAGTCCACCATGTGGGGCTTAGTACAAAATTAGGTCTCCCTTTTAAAAATGGGTGTCAAATTTAGAGAAGCAATCCACCTACAAGATGACGTTCATGTGATTTTTATACTTTTCGAAATACTTGATATTATGAAAAGTGATTAAGGAAATCACCCATTCTACATGGGAAAAAAATGCAACCTGGAAAAGTGAGGGTCTTAACACACCACCATGCACCATTTCTGTTCAATAAAAATCTGTTTCCACAATAAATCCTTTTTTTACTCGAGCCATCTTCAGCTTTTCTATTTCCGTCTCTAGGCAATAATATAATTGCTTGGTGTATAATGCATACAAAGAATGAATAGCGAATTTCATTTAAGACTTTTTGTAGACATTTCGGAAGCAGCTCATATAGACTTTCACTAAAAGGGAGAGGTTACAAATGATGTGACTTATCAGCCAATTCTGTTTTAATGTCAGAGAACCTCATATTTTTTCAAAGCTTTATAATCATATAGTGAATCATGTCCTCATTTACAATAACCAGCTAGAGGATAGCTGCCTCCAATTTGCATATTAGTCTGGTCATCAGAGTCAGGTTTTTAGACTTCATTTGAAGCTAGAAAACATATCAAAAGTTAAGGTATATTTCAGCAGCAAGTCTTCAAGTTTCTTGTTTCTTGTTCAAATGTATACTTTTTTATTTATGGCACTTGATGCTTTAATTGGGTCCCTAATGATTCAGAAGTTCATTAAACGGATTATGTTGTCGGATTTGCTATTAGAGTTCACTGGCAAATGGCTACAAAAGTCTGGTGGGAAGAGTTAGCCTTGTTCTTACCTTTAGTCTCACACATCATGACGTTACTGTAGTCGCTGGCCCCTCGCTCATTGAAACACTGCATCTTAATGTCATAAGAAGTCTCTGGTTGCAGGTGGCCAATGAAATGGCGATGCTTTGTGCCTGTTCATGAAGAAGATGCAGGTCACTTCAGAATCATCATTGTGGTTTTTAAAGCATGAAAATAGACCAAACGAAGCACCTAATATTAGTTGGTTATTTCCAAAACATGCTTTTCTTGTGGTGTATCCAGGCTAAGATTGCTTGCACACCCATCACCTGTAAGCAGCATACTGCAAAGCAATCTTGAGCTGTATCCAGATTCAAAGAAAATAAAATGCCTGCCCCGTTAGCTTTCCCAGCTCACCTTCAACCACGTCCCTCTTGTAATCGCTGTCATTGTCGCTGTCTGTGGGGCGGTAGTAGATGTAGAAGCCCTGGATGGGAGTGTTGTTGTTGTTTGCGGGGATGTACTGAGAATAGAAAAAGACTGAGTAAGACATTGGCAGAGAAAGCAGGTCCTTTAACATTTCATGCATATTTATTTTGCATACGAAGCCGTTATTGCACTAGTGATCTGTACCACATGGTATATGTGGAGGGCTTGGTATGGGTAAACATGAGTAATGTTTATAGTGCATATCAATTGAGATAGCTCTCCACGTATTCATTCTAAGAAGCTTCCAGGAAAATGCTAAAAACTTTTAGTTATCCTAAGAATCCTTCTGCAGATAGAGTCAATAAAGTCACTGTGTTAAATGACCTTTGTGTCTCTTGAAAAAATTGCACTCCGCCACCACAAAATGCGTTATCTAATGTTAAGGAGAAGTAATGTGTGGTAAACCATGTATGCAACACGCTTTGTATTTTCACCCCATGGTTGAGATACCAAAATAATAGATTTAATTCTAAAGGCCAATAAACTGATGGATCAAATAAAGCCTATGTTTGTTTCCCACTCCATACATTGATGTCTTAACCAAAAGGCTACACCTTTGGTTACTTGAAAAAAATTGAAGAGACTTTCAAGAAGCAGCAGTAACAGGGCATTTTAGTGAATTGTTGTTACTGTGCAGTTGCATCTATTGCTCTTGGTTATGAACATGCCCCCATAAAACAGGAATACCTGCAACCACATTTGTGTCAGGAGCTGCATACAATTTCATAAATAGGTGGTAGGGAGCTACATGATTCATTTGGATGGTAAACCAACTACGGTGGATGTACAATACATATAAACATTACTTGATTATTACATTCTCTGACCTCTGAAGTCCTCCAAAGTGGACAATGACAAAAATCAGGATATGCGGAGAATCAAACTTACAGTCCATTTTAGCATGATCTGTGTATCGGTCACTGCCTCAGTGTTGTCAATACGAGGGCCGACGATCAAGGGATTGGGCAAGCGGCTGCTGTACCCAGCTACTTGGTAAGGCCGTGACCCGGTGCTGCGCTGGCTCTCACCATAAGTGTTTATGGCGATGACACGAAATTTGTACATGGCTCCTTTAGTGAACAAGAAGAAAAATATCAAACAAAAAACTCTCCCAGAGAACAGGGCTTAATGATAACTAATGTACATGTATTAGTCCACATTACAAACTAATTTAGGAGCAGTGCTTAGTTGGTAAGGTTGATTCATGGCTCACAACTACCAGGAGATGTTCATCACACATAGCTTTTGCATTTGGGATGACTGATCTAAAATCTTTGAAATTATTGAAGACATTTTACATAAACCCAACCATTTCCAGAAACTGGCCTGGGTGGACACTGATCAGTAGCCAGTGGAGACCTAGAAGAGGTTTACATAAGTAATATTCAAGCCTGCCCTTCAGATACACAACATTTTCGGATAGACACATTACCAAAAGATTTACATTACCAAAACAAAATTAAATAGTTACCAAAACACATGAAAGTATTTAATTTACATATAAAGGGAGTTGACTCTTCAGGCTGGTTACACAGTACATGAATGAGAACCAACAAAATCATAGCATAAATCAAAAATCATAGGTACACAGAATCTACAAATAAAGGAAAAAGAGCAGAACTCCAGAGATTCATCAACTGTTGTGTATTTCTTCATAGCACTTCTAAGGCCCCTTTAATGGCTAAAACATTGGCTACTTTATGAATGTTCATCTCTAGAAGCACCCTAGTAACTTCATGATTTATATTCAGGTTTTTTTTATTTTATTGTATGTACAAGCTTTAGTTCAATTACTGAAATTCCTTCATAGTACCCAATGTTTCAGTCCTTGCAGTGTGGATCTTTCTCAATGTGTTGCTCTTTTTTCATCATTTTTTGGAATTTTTGTAGCCATACCTGGTTCTAGGTTGGACACTTCCACAGAAAGCATGGATGGGTGGATGTTCTCAGCAGCAGTAACCCAGTTCTTGCCTGACCGCTTGTACTCCACCTTGAAAGAGGTGATAGGGGAGCCCCCATTGGCTCTTGGGATCCAGGTAACATACACAGAGGTCTCAGAAGCAGTGGAGATAGTAGGACGGTCAGGGGCTTCAGGGACTAAATAGAGGGATTAGAGAGGAATGTGAGCCTTAGGCAAAAGTACACTATAAATGTACCTCTTAACCACATCAAGTCTGGAGTAACCAGCATTAAGAGAGTGTCTTATTAATTTAGATGACATTTGGCATAACTGAAAGTAGGAAAACGGAGCAAATAAAGGCAGTTTTGTGATATGAAAGGCTCATGGGTCATAACATACATGAAGGACCTCCATGTTCATTCAGTATTGGTTTCATTTATGCTAATCATTGCATAGATCGAATAAACATGTGACTGAAATGCTGTATCATATTAATAGTCAACTGCCAGACCTGTTGGGGGAGTCGGGAGAAGATGTTATTATAATCAGGGATAGTAGGGATTTAATTCTTATGTTGGTGCTATAAACCCCACAAAATGTGGCTTTCTGAGAATGCAGCAGACATGTGCAAATACTTACACATTTCACTTGGAGACAGAGAGCAAAGAAACAGAGAGAACAAAAGAGAAAAGGGTTAGTACGAGTAGTAAGTATTTAGTATTATACCGGATAAGTTAGCATGTATGCACCATACAATAATGTATATTAAATCGAGCAAGGACACCACAGTCAGTGAAAGGAGGTGAGCCCATCCAACATGCCCCCTGCATCTTAAACTATATATGGGACAATCTCAATAATTTGTAGATAGCACTGACAGTGCACCATTCATGAACATAATAGAGTTTATAAACAGAAGGAGCCCAGCTCTAATGGTTTTATTAAATAGTTTTCAGTACCTGAGGAACATGGAGATTAAGACCCATATTAACTAAGCAGTCCTTAGCCATAAAACACCACCTTGCAGCCCATTGACTGAAATAGGCTGTAAGTGGTCTACCAGTAGCAGAAGACCTTTGGTATATACGTCTCGTTTTCCCATTTTGAGTGCGAGTGACCCAAGCAAGTACTGAAAGCACAAGCCTATGTAGACAAGACCAACAACCCTTTAACAACTACATTAAGCCACTTCTATAAAGAAGAAATTAGGGAAGCAGTGCCAAGTATTTTTGCCACTTTTCGGTAATAAGCTGAACCTCACTTTCTTATCTGCGGTATGTTTTGGGATCTAGGAGATGTCAATGAAAACGTGAGCCCAGATCTTGGGATTTTAATATACCAAGACTATCCAATCCGGGATATAATGGTCCATATTTGCTAAGCAGCCATCTGCTACAAAACACTTTCCAGTGCTGGAAGACACCATGCACCACATTCAAGTCAATAGGCTCCAAGGTGTGTTCGGTAGAAGACAGCTTAGTGAATATGGACCTTCAATGTATACCCCATAAAATGAACCATTGGAGACTGAGCTAGTTATTACCCAAATATTTGTTGCTTCATTTAACACTTTGAATGCCCTATAGATATGGCTACTCCCTCGTGGGGTCTGGCACTCCAGGGGCCCCATGACGTAGTAGCTATATCATAATCTTACTGCTCATTTTTGTAGGAGAACACGATTTATCAGGAAATGTAATGGAAAAGCAGGCTCCACTACTGTTTTGTCATCAGTGAGGTAGCGATCACGTGATGGTGAGTGTCGGAGGGGCTGTGGCACTCTGGTGCCACGGCTCCTCCGGCATTCAATGGGTAAGATATGTATAATCTACAATAGCATGCTATATACAACATACACTGTACTGCTTTTGTTAGTGGCTCCTACCCAACTGCGCAAACAAAAAAAGCAATGTTAAAGATGCAGCGAATAGGGATGAGTCACTTTTGAACTGGTTAAGTAGGATGACAAGCAACCTAGAAAAGGGATGCATGATACTTACCTCTACTTTTGCCAGAAGAGTCAGAATTCACAAGGCCAAAGTTGGAATCATCAAAAACAGGTTGTTTGGGGGCACCAGCTGGAGGAGAGGGAGCCTGTGTATTCTTGGAAGATGAACTTCTTTCTGTGCAACAAAAGAAGCAAAACAGCACAATGATGCACTGTCAAATTAACACTGCAGGCAATGTTATTGGTTCATTTTGGTTGAATATTTTTTTTTTTTTACATGTGAGTGACATGTACATGTATTAAATCTGTGTGACTGATGCTTTTTATTTTTTCAAACTAAGCACCTACAGTAGTATGTTTAAATTCTTTTTCAAAGTTGTCATGTGAATTTGGCAGAGTTAACTAGGGAGGGGTTTAATTTTCTTTAACACCTCGATTCTATGCAATCTCTGCATGTTAAGCAAGAGATGTCCTTCACTTCCACAGAGAAAACTTTTTTTCTCTTACCTATCTTTCACTTACATTTAAGAAAGAAGAGGGTGGTGAAAGATTGGCTAAAACTCTTATAAAAACCCTCAGGGTCTCGCTGAAAATATTAAAAAATGTCTTACATTTTTTTATCTATGGAGGATAACGTGTTTAAGAAAGCAAATAGCATGGTTGTTTATTATTGGCAATGTAATTGGTCTACTACAATGAGAATAATAATGATAATAATAATAACCAAAGAAAAAACATTTCAGCTTTAAATAAGGAAATATCTCAGAAATATCTCAGAGAAAAAGCATGTATCTACTCCCAGTTAGTATTCTAACCCCATTCCTAATTATTTAGATTGCCAAACAAAAAGGTGACAAAAATCAGTCACAAGAGCATCCCCACAAAAATAACCCTTAGGCCCAGGACATAGTGCACTCAGCGTCGCTGAGCTGGGCTGGGCCGCGCTGAACAGATGCACAAAGCCCCTGCATCTGTTATCAGCGCGGCTATAGTTTCTCCCTCCGCATGCGTGCTGATGCGTGCGGAGGCTGAGAAACTTCCCCGAGACAGGCAAGTTTGAAATTTGCCGCTCGGGGAAGCGGAGGAGCGGTCACGTGACCGCTCCCATCCAATGGATCTGCAGTCGGTCCAGCATTGTAAGCACAGAGGTGTGTGTATGTGTGTGTGTGTGTGTGTGTGTGTGTATGTCTGTGTGGTGTGTGATGTGTGTGTGTGTGTGTGCATGTATGTGTGTGTGTGTGTATGTGTGTCTGCGTGTGTGAGTGTGTGTGCGCGTGCGCGAATATATTTATCAAAGTTGCAAAATGTTAATAAATAATTTATTCTCACATGTCGTTTTTTTTTAATTTTTAAAATATTATATAATATACACACACACATATATATACACACACACAGGTTCCCTAGTGACACACAACACACAGACCACTTCAAAGTGACACACACACACACACTGACAGCTACCAAGTGACACACACACAGTGATACCCGCCTCCCAAGCGCGCTTGCTGTCTCCTCTGCAAGGACAGCAAAAAGCTCCTGGTAGAGCGAGCGGCAGCAAGCAAGAGCGAGCAGCAGCACCTAAGTGCTAAGTACTATGTCCCAGGCCTTATACTTTTTAATGCGTACCTAATAAGGCTCTGAACAAAGCATGCAACACAATCTCAAAAGGGGTAATTCATTAAGCATTAGTAAAGGGTACTGGAGGTCAGGCCGATGTTAACTGCATTTCAAGTCAATGGTAATAAATGTGGGATCGAGCTGGAATACCCCTTGCAGAGTTTAGTGAACTCGGGCTAATTTGCCTCTACACCAAAAGGCTCACCGTCCAATATTTTAGTAGCACAGACAGCTGGAAATAAAGTGTATTGGTAAAAAAAAGCATATGATAAGAGATAGAAACAAAATCAACAAGACTAGTAATTATTAGTGCATGGTTGTTGTATATAAAAACCAAGTGGCTATAGACTCCTTTTATTATTGATAATAATTGCTATATCCTTGCTGCTTGGTGCTCACCTTTGCTAGTCCTGAAAGTGAGCATTGCTGGTTGGCCTTCCCCTGCTGTATTTCTCGCTACCATCAGGACCTCGTAGAGGCTCGAAGGCTCCAGTTCTGTGAGTGGGAACTCATTCTCGCTGGCTGGCACACGGATGGAGTTCCAGTTTCCTACCATGTTGCCGTCAACATCCAACTGAACAGTGAGAAGGAGAGAGAAAGATAGTCCACTCACTAAGTTCAGCAACAAGGAATACATTGAAGAAATAGTTATATATATATATATATATATATATATATATATATATATATATATATATATATATATATATAATCTCCAATAAAGAATATCACTTGTGAGCACATTCACATGTCTTAGACAGGTCTGCAACCGTGCCTTTCAACCATTATCACCTAGCATACAGTGCTCCCACTGCAGCAAGGGATTCTGGGAAATAACATGCAAATGCGCACACGTCACCTTTTGCCTGGAATATCCATTCACATGAAGCTTTGCGAACGGCGATACATCTGCTTAAATGGGCTCCATGAGAATGGATATTTCAGGCAAAAGGTGACACATCG
The DNA here is from genome assembly GCF_040206685.1 of Ascaphus truei. NCBI lineage: Eukaryota > Metazoa > Chordata > Amphibia > Anura > Ascaphidae > Ascaphus > Ascaphus truei. The sequence continues at coordinate 57,296,708 of NC_134488.1, read as the reverse complement.
TGTGCTCATTTGCATGTAATTTCCAAGAATCCCTTGCTGCAGTGGGAGCTGTATGCTAGGTTATAATGGTTGAAAGGCAGGGTTGCAGACCTGTCTAAGACATTCTTTATTGGCTATATGCCAACGGTGGAGGTTTTTTGTTGCCCTTTTCACCCACCATAACATAAAATGTGATATATTGTGTGTATGTATGTATATGTATATGTATATATATATATATATGTATATATATATATATGTATATATGTATATATATATGTATATATATATACACATATACATATATATATATATACATATACATACTGTATATATATACATATATATATATTTTAGTTTAAGCCTATAGGGAACCATGTATAAAATGGTTTTTGAAGCAAAAAGTGGCACTGTGTGCTCATTTGCATGTCATTTCCCAGAATCCCTTGCTGCAGTGGAAGTGCTGTGTGCTGGGTGATAATGGTGAAAGGCGGGGTTGCAGACCGGCCTAAGACATGCAAATGAGCATACAGTATATTTACATTTGCTATATGCTTTGCTGTGGAGTGTTTTTGTCACTTTTTTTACTCACCATAACTTAACTCAGTATATATATATATATATATATATATATATATATATATATATATATATATATATATATATATATATATATATATATATACACATATATACATATATACTCAAACTAATTTCTGATCCTCTCAGACACTGAGTTTTTTTTTATGCTGACAATTGTTGGCTCCTACTTCTGTTAACCCTAAAGATTTTGAGAATCAAAAAGTAATTGCACAGCATTTGTATTCTAACGAAGAGGTTTTTAAGTAGACCAAAAGAGCACATCATGCCAAATCTGATAAACACCATATCATCATAGTGTATACATATCCCCATGAGCTAAATGTTTGCAAGTTTCTCAGTTTCATTCTTACTGTATGTAGAAATACTGGCAGCAAGTATCAAAGGTATACTTTATACCATGCCCAATGATATCGTTATTTCCCGTGGAAAAAAAAAACTTAAATAACCGTGCCCAGAATCATACAGAACTTTTTTCCTAACATATATTTACTGTGCTTGCACAAAAAAACACTGCTTAACGAGTATACAAAGAAGATCTTTTATTGTACCAATATAAGTTAGTTGGAGGGCTGTGATAGCTTTCAATGTACCACCATGAAAGTTCTTCATATAAGTAGTTGTACATCAATCTTTCAAGACTTCAGAGACCCTTGTTCAGAAGTCCTGACAATGAAGTCTCAAAAGCATACAATATGTTGGCCCATTACAAGATATCACAACCTGCATCAAACCTATACTGTCAAAGATCTACAGATGTACGGTAGCGGGGGTTACATTGAATCCTATGGAAAATCTGGGATATTCTGTGTTATGAGCGGGTGCAATAATCACAGCTATAAATTTACTTGCAATCTGAACTACACCGCCTCTATAAGATTACATTCCTGTCTTTCAAAGCTCACATAGAATAACAAATTTTGCGACCGTAAAAGTCTATTATCAGATCTAAAGTAATGAAGTGACACTTGTGGTTTCCAAGTCCCCACATGTCTTCAGATGAACTTTGCTCTCATTCCCTTAAAGACCTAGCCCGACTGTCTCACCTTGCGATAACGCACAAAGTATGCATTAATGGGCATCCCGCCGTCCTTCCCTGATCTCCACTTCAGGTTGTACATGTCTGGCTTGGTGGCCTGTGGTGGACTCAGGATGATGGGGGCTTCAGGTAAAGAGGCTCCGTTAAAGGGCTTGTCAGTGGCCTGTGTGCCAGGGTGTTGCTCCCCAGGCTGAGAGGGATCAGGAGCACTGGTTTCTGAGTCATAGTTGCCCTCGTCACTCTGAGTTAGATCTACTGGTGTTATATCCTCAGATTTTGTGCTCATCTCATAAGGAACTGGAGGAGGAAAGATGAGGTGGTGAGATAGAATGGAAGCGTTTGCAATACTACAACAAACAAGGTGGCCAACAAAGCCATTTACTAGTATGGATAATCTGCTGAATATTTTCAAACAAAATGCAACAGTATTAATTGCTGAAGTTTTTCACATAATACAATGCACTCCTCCAGAATTGTTTTGGAAAAACAAAACAAAGTCAAGTACTCCAAGCTATAGCTTAAGAAGGCAGCTTCTAAATATGCTGCTTATATTCTGTAGTCAAAAAGACAGTAATGCCATGAGTAAGGCGCAACTTCCTTTAACTAATACCTTTAAATGAAGGCCAACAAACACGAAGCAAAAACTTATACTTCAGTTTTAACATCCTTCCAGTGCCTGGACTTCTTTATTCTTCCTTCCTTCCTTTTTTTTTTTTTTTTTCAATCCCTGTCTAAGTTGTAGAAACCTTTGTATATCAGTATTGCTGACCTGAAGAAGAGAGGAAAACTCTCGAAAGCTTGTCCTATGACATACATTTATATAATATATATATATATATATATATATATATATATATATATATATATATATATATATATATATATATATATATATATATATATACACAGACACACACACACACACACAAACAGACACAGTTACATGAGAGACATATGATTACCAAAAGTAAACGGAAACTAGTGGTAATGCAGCCTTAACGCTGGCTGCTTGGGAGGCCATTAAAATACCATCAACAAACAGACTAGTTATTTTGAGACAATTTATGAGAGCTGCCCAAGAGTGAGGAGCATTAAACTTTTCCACAGCGTTGTGTGTAACATGCCGCACTGCTGGGCTTGCCAGTTATGAGGAAACTGATTTCTGAAAGGGAGATGGAGGCCTTGCACCCTCTCATTTAATAGCCGTAAAAAAAAAATGTTTAAAACATACGGGACACGGCTTTAAAAATGTTGAACTTGGAAGAAAAATAATGAATAAGACCTGCAGTTGTGACCATAGCCTGACCCTGCATGATATAGTAGGAGAAGTGTTCAATGAGCATATATTATTTTTTAAAGCTTCACTTTTTGCTGGGGTTTTTCCCCATTTATTAATTTCACTGGCATTCAGCTGTTACCATGGCAATCTCGCACTGAGTGTGAATGGCGGTCGCCATTTTAACATCGCAGGGAGGCAAATTTTGAGCAACTGATAAATCCAGAATCCTACAACAGAACTTAAAAAAATGTATAAAACTTACTTTAAAAAGCAGGGGTTAATTAGGGAATGTGAGTGGAAGGTTGGTTAAGGTTTTAAACTTGAATACACATACCACATGGGCCCATATTTACTAAGCAGTCTTCTGCTATAGGACACCTTACAGCCCATTGGGCTGTAGGGGGTCTTCCAGAGTAGAGTAAATATGACCTGTAATCTGCTGATCTTTGGCATGTAACTGTATCTGCTGGTATCCCATCTACTACTGATATTGTTCATTAACACCAGCTCTTGTTGGAGTCTGACATGGAAATGATGGCACCAGAAATATGCTGCCAGGACTCTAATCCCAAAGGCTGTTGCATGAATGCCTCCAATAATATTTGCCTCCAATAATAATTGCACTTTGGATTTACCCTTTCACCGACAGTGGGGGTCAGCAAAATAGTGCATTGCTGGCTCCACTTGCAGCAAAAAGTTTAAAAGAGTCTATATTAAGACAAAGTATATTTGCTTTATAACTTAGTAATAACATTTCCATACAAACTGTTGTGATATATTGGGACATGCTGGTCAGCATTATCATTAAATCATGTGGAGTATTATTCGAATGTTGTGATGCCACCAAGGTCAATGGTACAGATCATGTCTCGTGGTACTTCTCTTGTTTGATTACACAGCTTAGAAACTTACCAACAGTGAGGAAAGCATCTGCATGTGCTGAACCATGCTCATTGGATGCTTCACAAGTATATTTCCCAGAATGCTGCACTGTAACAGCTCTGATGTACAAAGAGCTGGATCCAGCCTGAGACATGGTAAGATGAACAGGATCCTGGTGGAAACTGGGTGACGCTGTCTTGGCCTGTGGTGTCTTGCGAGGTCTGGAGCGTAGAACTTGGGAAGGATGACTGCTGATGGCCCCATGGCTGTCGTACCAGCGGATGACAGGTGTGGGAATCCCAGTTGCATTGCAGGTCAATGAAACTAATTCCCCATTCACAACTCTGACGCTTGTGGGAGGGGACATGATGACTGGCCTGGAGCCTATTTCTGCAGATACAATGCAAGTAGAACTTGTGAAACTATGGTGACAGGGAGGCATACAATTCATTGCAGAGAAATTACACTTACAGTGCTAACCAGTAACTATAAATCTACAGTAGTTAAAACATTTTAATATAACCCAAACTCAAACAGGGATAATAATTAAAGTGCGATTATGCTTTGACTTGTATGTTTGTGCCGTACTTTACTGAATAACCCCTTGAAACATATACAAGGACCGTCATCTTTGAAATACCAACATTCCATAGAATATATGTATACGTTTGCATACATAGTCCATTAATATTAACTTACATGGTCTATGTGTATATCACAACATTCTACAGAGAATTTATACATGACCGCAATTAGTGTTACCAAATAAAAAAAGTGGTCTGCGTTTAACTACCTCATAAGAATGAAAAGTGGCTTAGATTGTGCTTGTACTTAAACAGTACTCGAAAGAAAAAAAAGCAAGTTAAAAGTTTTTATTTTCACTTAGCCAACTTAGGGGCACATTTTTAAAAAATGTGCGCATGCTATTCTGTTGAGCGGTGGTTATTTAAATAAATGGCAGTAGCACAAGTGTAACCCCTCTTTATTTTATCTCAGATTATATGGCCTATCACTGAGGCGGGAGCCTGATTCCTATGGGTTACTGTTTTAATTCTTATAGTGTGTGGGAAATGTTGTGTGAGAAACTGTAGTGACTAGACACAACACAGAGGTAATGAATTATAACAAGCTTTAAATACTCCTATAGCTATAATTTGTGGTGTTACATAACTCATATGAATCAGTATGGTGACTCTTAATATCAGAATCGCTCCATACACATATATACTTAAACAAACTATACCAACAGGACGAACGCTGCGTAAACAAATAACTTATCTCTGTCCGGCCTCCCAATCATGGGGTACTGGTCTGTAGATCCTGGTGTGCTAGCACAATCGTTGGAGCTTATAAACTTTGTGTGTGTGTTGCAGGCCTGGTGCTTCACAAAGATCAAACTGTGATGGCAATATAACTGCAGTTTATATCCTTTGTGGGTTATCTCACCCCCTCCAACCTGGTGTAATTCCTGTACAGCTGGGCTCTCTAATCTCTCTCTGTAGTAGCCTCTGCCTGCATGCTTCCCACTGCAATGTCAGGTCCTGGCCTCTGCTGGGCCCTGCTGCATTCACTGGTCCAGTGGGGCAACGCTCTCTTTGCAGTTCCCGCTCTATTAGGGGTCCTGCATGGACTCTCTGTGCAGGATGGGCCTGCACACCCTCACTCCCTCAGCTCCCTTTCCAACTGTCACCAACCATCATTCCACTGGCTAAGCACAGTCGCATGGTCCAGTGGAATGTAATTCTTTAAGGGGCCATGTCCTGTGCTGATAGGCACAGGGGGTTACACAAGCAAAACATGGTTTAGTAAATTAGCCCAATAAGGCACTGTGCCACTCTTCCAACAATACATAACTGGATCCACTGGCCGCTCTTACCTGACTGGATAAATAGTCTTGCAGTGGATTGTGCCATTCCTTCTCTGTTGTCTACCACACACTGGTACATCCCAGAATCCTCAGCATTAAGATTCGCGATCCTCAGCTTGTTCCCTGATGCTTGGTATCGAGGGGAGGGATGAATAGGAACCGTATTGTGTAGCCAGGTTAAATTTGGAGCTGGGTTACCATGCGCCTCGCAGGTAAACCTCGCAGTGCTGCCCACCAGTGCAGACTGATCCTCAAGTGCCCGGGATACAGAAGGAGGTTCTAGAAAACAAGTGTACATAAGAAATAGCATGTAAGAATACAACCATCACTTACATCATAGTTTACAGGGGCATTTTCCTCTGCATGTTTATTTATTTTTAGATTTCTTTACAACACTGTACAGTTAGATATCGTTTTCATACTTCTAGTTTATTCTCTGCTCAGATTGTTTTGGAACCAGCAATCTCCACCTCTCCTCCAAGAAGCCTATAGGAGTTTAACTCATATAATGCTAGTATTTTGCCCCTAGAGCAGTGGTACTCAACTCCAGTCCTCAAGAACCCCCCAACGGATCAGGTTTTGAGGATATCCCTGCTTCAGCACAAGTGGCTCGATCAGTGCCTCAGTCTCTGCCTGAGCCACCAGTGCTGAAGCCAAGATATCCTAAAAACCTGATCTGTTGGGGGGTCTTGAGGACTGGAATTGAGCACCCCGGCCCTAGAGCATTTCCTGCAGGGCAAGTATGTAAAAAAGAACACACACACAAAAAAAACCCAGCAATCAGCGGAGACTAATGCTTTAATCTGTATTTTATTCCTAAAAAATCAGTCCAAAAAATACATTAATATATTTGCTAAGCTCCTCTCACTTGTTGAAATTAGTAGACCTCAAAGTACCTTATGATTCCAATGAAATTTAATTAACTGATCAAGATACAAGTGGAATGGCCACACACAATCACCAAGTACTAAACACTAAAATACCAACCAAAAACATTTAGGCCTCACTATTGGCTGCCAGATAAACATTTCTGAAGCATAAAACAGATTGTAACCCACTTCCAGTGTTTCCAAATTGTTACCAAGTCTGTAATCAGAAATGTACGATATGAAATCTTATGTTGTTTAGGGAGGCCATATTATCCCCTCTCCCATCACGTACAAACTTTGCCAAGTTCCAATACTATAGCACACACATCACCTAGTGTACCTCAATCTTTACTTGCAGCTGTTCCTCTGCTATTCCAGTAATGACGCAACCTACACCTAGTAAGACCAGCCAATAAAATGTAAAATAAATGTTCAGCTGTCCATCTGCTATTTCAAGACAACTGTACTTACAGAGTAACATAAATTGGACTCACAATAAAGCACTCCGCTATGTAATATGTTCTTTATCATTTTTAACTGTTGTTTCATCATTTAAGATCTCGTTATCAAATGACCAAAGTCCTAACAGTGAAAATCCCAATAGATTATACAAAGCTATATTATTTCGCTAGAAGCTGTTTAAGATCTAACATTTAACTGAGAAACATATATGCCGCAGTATAGAAGTAAGAAAAATTATGCACCCAGGCAATTCATTTGATGCATCTCATTTTTATAAGTACTGTATGCTGCATAAATCCTCGGCAACTGCTGTTGCAGGAAACCACTTAGTGGTGGAAAAGACCCTTGTGCATAGAGCCTAAGTATCGACTTAATTAAATGGAGCTGCTTGATGCATTGCTCCTTGTACCTTGGGCATCGAAAACTAGATTGTACGCTTTTCAGGACAAAGGCTCAGTATACCTGTAATTTCTGCTATTGACGGCGTTGCTTTCCACAAGAATAAATTAGAAGTTACTGTATGAATATGATCAAGTATGGTTGTCGTGTGCAGAGCTGTTAATAGAGTAGCTTTCAATCACACTGCAAATAGCGAGTGAGGGAAATGATGTGATTGATTCAGGGAGGAAATAACATTAATCATCAGCATTAGGAATCGTTCCGCCTGTGATTAATGTTGGACTCTGCTCTTGCAGACATGCTGCCAACTGGGTTTCAATACCTCAGCATCAATCAAGAAGTCACCTCGCCTCACATAAATGAGACCTTGTTTTGATGGCACATATCTAGCCAACTGGGATATGTTTTTCTGTGCTGCCAGCTCCTCTGCATTTTCATGCCAAAATAGTGTGGATGTTAACCCCATCAGAAGCCTGTAACTAAAATCGGATTAATTAAGTGGTCTGTGAAAAGAAAGCCCAAAGCCAAAGGCTTCTATAGAGAAATCCAGAATCAAAAGTGATTCACCCCTGAATGTTCTCTTGCCCAATATGATACTGTATAGTGAAATACAAAAAACGAACTGGATCAGCACTCAAAAATAATAATAATGAAGGACTTGCGTTTTGCTTTTGGTCTCACCAAGTATCTTCTTTAATCTATCAAAAAAAGCAGCAGCCCCAGCAGCAGCTGTGTGTTGTCACTGTAATGGCTGCACAGTGCAGAGAGGCGCTGAGCAGGGGCACATGTCTGTCCACAAGGATCATTTAAATCTCCTTGGATGGACATTGATTAAACCTGACGAAGGGGCCAGGGGGCCTTGAAACGTTGCTCTATTGTGCATTTATAACAGTGTGCGTCTGCTAACATTTCCTTTCCGTGTGTGCCGATCTTTTTCTGTATTGCTGCTTTTTTTTATACATTATAGAAGAAACTTGGTGAGACCAAATGCAAAACGCAAGTCCTTCATTATTATTATTTTTGAGTGCTGATCCAGTTTGTTTTTAATATAGTTGTATGAATCTTGCAGTGTGGATGCAGGATCATAGCATCTCCAACTGAATTGTGTTAGTCGGGTGAGTACTAGTTCATTGTCTTTTTTTTAACTGTATAGTGAAATGCATTACAATGAAGCAAATTAAAAAAGGCTACAATCGGGTGTACATCAGAGAATATAGACAGTCTATCTTAATTTTCACTGCTTTGGAACCATTTGGGGCGCACATGTAAATCACCATTACTTTCCATGAGTATCAATTTAAGATAGGGCTCTGTGCATGTGCTTATTTTGCTGACACCTTTGAAATATTTCTGGACCTTACCAAGAACAGTGACTGTATAATTGACACGTAGTAATCCTCTGGACTTGTTCTCCACCACGCACGAATAGTTACCCGCATCAGATCTTTCTACTTGCTCAATTACGAGGTGGGTATGCAGTAGCGTCCTTCTCCCCTGGGCCATTGCATTCTGACTTTCCTTGTACCAGAGAACCAAAGGCCTGTCTGCCCCCCCTACCACACATTCAAGGATTAAAGGGTCATGTAGATGTACGAACAATGTCTGAGAGACAATGGGGTGTAGAATATCGAACCCGTCCCCGGATGACCCTGCAATGGGGGAAAGAAAAAGTCCATCTTATTGCCAAGCTATAAAACTCATACACATTATAACAATGGTAGTTTTCATAAACATACATATTATATAAGTGTGTGTGTGTGTGTGTGTGTGTGTGTGTGTGTGTGTGTGTGTGTGTGTGTGTGTGTATACACATATACAGTATACACACTCCCACATCCCAGCTAGGTTATGTTTAAGGGGGATGATCAACTAATATTATATTAATTCCTGCTGTACACAGAAAGGTAGAACTATATACAAATATCAGTTCCATTTTAAAATGATGGTAACTTAAGAGATATTAAGTAACTTTATAGAATACATCATCTACCCCTTCCCAACAGGAAATGCTGCCTTAAATATGCAGCCAGTCATGGCAACATATACTTGACTTGTAATACTACCCTGGTAGCACTCAGTCAAGTAACTCATAATCTACAAAAAAAAATGCTGGTTGTTTTAAAATTCCAAATTCAGATCAGAAAACCTAATTGAAATTAGCACAATAACAAAAACCATACAAAATATATAAAAATACCGTTAATGCAGGAGGCTAAACACTGGGGTCATGTTGACATTCATGTGTGATGAATTGTATTGCAGCTTTTGATTTCACATTTATATTTTTTTCGCAACCATTATTATTGTTAGACAGAGTATTGTTTCTCAGTATGAGATTGTGTCAGTTATATGACATTGTGAGAGAAGTGTGATGTCAGATCATTCAATGCTTATTCTAACAATAGATTACAGATCATGATGATCATTTTTGACATCTTGTATATAACATTGTTTCATTTACTCTGCTATGTTTTTACCCACATGCTGCACATTGGGCAGATCGTTTCAATTGGGTTATTTGTGTCTTTTGAAATAATCACTACCCAGTAACACAGAGGTTATCTATATCTGTGATTCTGGATACTATATATTTACAGATATAGTATATATTACAATACAGTATATGTGCAGTTTACAATTGAAATTATATTCCATCTATTTAGACACTTTATTCCCATTGAGTTGTTGCCTTATTCTTATGTGCAGTGTAGGGGTAATCAGAGAGTTTCTAATCTCTCCATTTCTATTGGTTGCTTTGTACATTTGCATCATTTTATATATACGAGACAGCTGGATTTTCGCGCATCTCACAGTCTTTTAAATTTGTGTTTAGCTCATGCCTCCCCACTCCTAGACGAAGCACCCTTAGAGGCGTGAAACACGTAGAGGGAGGACATGGTTTACCTGTCTGTGTGTGTGCAACATTAAAAGACTTTTTTTCTACAACTGGGTTTGTATAAGCTGATTATCGTCACATCGCAGTGGCTCTGGATAATTTTTTCTTCTCAACTAAACACTGGGGTCAAACTTAACGGTGGAAATACTGTAGTGCTTTGGCAGTTTTAAAGTTGCAGTCATCAAGTCTAAATTATTAAGCAATTTTTAGGATTTTTTTTAATATCAATATTTCTGAAAAACAGAAAACTACTGGAGTGTTTTACAATAAATTGTGATTAGTATTTAAGAAAAAATATTTATAAATCAATATGAAAGAAAATTTTGACACCAAAAAAGTGGTAATAAAGCTGGCAGAAGGACAAACTAGATTCTAGAAACTCACGGGTAACAGAGAGCTTGTGTCCGGTGGGATTTACTTTCAGCTCATGAGTGACTGGGTTGTAGGCGGCACATCTGTATATTCCTTGGTCTTCTGATGACACATTGAGAATCTGCATGTTTCCCGAGGGAAGGATCAAGTACTTATCTAGGCAAAGAAAAAAAAATATTATAATATAATATATATCCGCGCTCACATTTTTATATTTTTTGTATATATATATATATATATATATATATATATATATATATATATATATATATATATATATATATATATATCTTAAAGGAATTCAACCACATTATTACAGGTACATTGTTCATATAATCCTGTCTTTTTGTCAATTAAGAGGGACTGCATGTCATTTTTTTTAAATAAATCAGTTCTGTATTATTAGATACTAGTGACTGTTTTTTTTTTTATTCATCTCGTAATGCCATTTTTAATGAGATTTAAAGCATCGTTTGATTTCTATAGCAGGTTTTAGCCCACATCCCAAGCAGTGCAAGATTTCCAACACTTTACTGTTTGTGATATATTGCCAATATTCCCAGCAGTTTGAGCTGTAAACTATAACAATAGATAATATTACCTTAGTAATATAAGGATATATTGTAGCTGCTGAGTAACACTGACTGAAGGATTGATTTAAACTGAAAGGCGGCCATTATGTTAGGCACACAATCAGGTTTGTAACAGATTTATAACAGGAGCACCAAACGATTGCCAGCTTAGGTAAGAATGTAGCATTATACATTGTCACATACTTTACATATAAAAATAAGAAAGAAAAAAAAGGGGGTGGGGGGGGGGAAGGGAATAGTATTGCTGCTTTAAGTCTTTTTCATTTACGTTCTCAGACTCCTCACTAGTATTCACCAAGCTTGGTGGTTCCCTGTATTGCTTTTGTAATTCCCTGCATTTTCACATTACCATACACTTTTAATATAATGCACTAATTACCTGGTTTCCACTATGTATAAATAAGACAATTAGGATGTGATTATGTAACACTCTTGCAGGGCGTTATCACTATGCCACACATTACACTGGGACAGCTGATTTAAGCAATCTTGATGGAGATCATGTGTTAAAAAAAAAAAAAAAAAAAACACCTTCAGAATCGCTCCAGAGGGTGAAAGGTTTAATAAGTAGTTCTAACTGGGACTCATTTTCCATAATTTTGAAGAGATGAAAGGCCTGGAGCTTTAGGGGGATATGAACTGTGACCTCTTCATGTCCCACAGATGTTGTAAGCTGAGTTTTAGATGGCTGGGTCACACCAGTGGCACGTAACTGTGACCATGCCTGCAAAGTCCTATAATAATGCAATGCTGCTACATCACCACTAATACTCAGCTGTCCTGACTCTTTCCTAAATACCAAATAGAGGACATAGAATCCCTGAATGCCAAGGCATGGGTGCACAAACTTCTTGAGCTGTGGCCCCCTTGCCGGGAGCCGCAGCGTTCGCCCCCCTCCCCCAATGGCTCGGCGTCACAAATGATGCCCCAGGTCATGTGGCGTCACGTGACTCCACCGCGTCATTTGACGTGCATTTGATGGCGTGTTGCCATGGCGACGCATCGCCGAAGACCCGACTGACAGCATGTAAGTGAGTTACAGAGGCCTCACGCCTCCCCTGGCATCTAATTTAAATGCCGTGGGGAAGAGCGTGGGGCCTCTGTAACCACCTTGCCCCCCCCCCTAAAAGTTCTCCCGTCCCCCAGTTTGCGCACTGCTGTGCTAAGGTTTGGGGGTTTAAAAAACAGATTTGGATCAAATAGTAGCTTGCAGGTATGATTTAGTACAGGGGTGGCCAACTGCAGTCCTTAAGGGTCACCAACAGCTCAGGTTTTCCCTACTTCAGCACAGGTGGCTCAGTCATAATGATTGCGCCACCTGTGCTGAGGCAGGGATATTCTGAAAACCTGACCTGTTGGTGGCCCTTCAGCCTTTACAACCAGACCTCAATAGTTTACAATGCAATTTTGGTATAAAAGAAGAGATAAAAGTTGCCCAAGATCACAAGGTGCTGCCAGAAAGGGTTACAAAAGGGTTCTCCCACTCCAAAGACAGTTGTATCAACACTATACCAACTGAATAGAATGCATTATGAAATGCTGTTTGCAGACCAACTTAAATGTGCATTCCTACATAGCTAGTAAAAAAAACAACCTTATGTTAACAATTTAACAATCAAATGTAATGCCTTAAACCATTCCAACCATTCTAAAAGCAAATATTTGGTTTATTTTGTGTCTCTTGAAATTCATTACAAATTGTGTTTATCTGGGGCTTCTGAATGGAAGTATGTTTGTCAATCAAGAGTTTTATTTACCATTATCCCACACTGTCCTTATTGGAGAGCCAACAAAGGTAAGGGGTGGAGAGAGAGGGGCACTGCCTGTGCAAACTCTTGTTGAACACAGTGACATCAGACAAAAAGGGAACAGCCAGAGAAAATACACCCCCCCCGCCCCCCAAGTCTCAGCTCATGTTTACAAGCTACAGAAAAAAAAAGAAAAACGGTTTAAAAATACATATGGATGTTAGCTTTTAAACATGTCACTGCGGTTATTACACTTTGGTTCTAGCAGGGACTGTTCCTATAAAGGACAGGATCCTGGCTATCTCTAGGAGACTGTTGAGGACATTATTGATGAGCCCTGGAAAATTACCAGGATCAAGATTTCCAATATTCCCAGTGTATACGCAAAAACCTAACCTACCTGGTTGAGGAAAATACACTGCAGTTAGCCTTTAGAGTGCGATTATGACACAGCAGGTGCATCATGAGCACTTTCTGGTTTTCATGGGGATGATTGGGCTGACTCCTCCGACAAAGTGACCATCCCAATCCAAACGGTCATGGAGTACCTCCATTTCCATTCCCGGCAACCAGGAGCGATCAAATACAAGCATAAGTGTGAGATGTCTGGTGAACTCTGGTTCTGTTGGACCCCCAAAACTGTAAAGGTTAACTGTGATATCAGTGTAATCTGAAATGCCTTGCAAGCCCCAATGGCAGCAAACATACTAGACTGTCACATACACAGCTGTGTGTCATAATACAAATGTACATTATTTTCCTGAGAGTACACACACTCGGGGCAAAGTACCCTGGAGATTGCCTTTAGAATGGAGTTGGAAAGTCTGTTCTACAATCCTCAACAGTGCCTCTCATTTGAGCTCCCCAAACCTGCTCCAATCCCCAAAATATGAAGAATGCCAATGAATACAATAAGGGGGCTGTTCGCTAAGTGGATCTGATCTCTTGGGGGATTTTAAGGCTCCTGACCCAAACAAGCAAAGCACGGATAACGTTGGGGCCCACCTGTGGATTCAGCCAGCCATTTCCTCCGGACTCTGTAGCGGACATGTGCCTTGGGGTTACTGTTCGGTATCGTGCACCCAATAAAGCCACTGCTTCCTTCTTCTGCTGTCACAGTGCGTCGTGTTGAAGTTTCAAAATCTCCTAGATCTGCGGGACAGGTTGAAAAAAGGGATTAGAACATCACAGACTGTAAAAATCAATGCATTATATGACCATGCCCATATGAATAGGAGCGGAGGTGTGCTAAAGCTTAGAACTCTTTCATGGATCAGGGCCTCATCGTTTTCTTTATGCTTGGCGCACCTTGTCCTTATCAGAGAGCCAATAAACATAAGGGAGGGGGAGTGAGGGGGTATGCCTGTGCAAACTTGTTGAACACAAAGTGACATGAAACAATAGGAAGTAGCCAGACGAAATCAAACTCTGCCCAAGTCTCAGATCAACATGTTTACAAACTTTAAAAAAGGATTTTAAAATATTTGTGTCAGATTTTGATACAAAAGGCAGTGATCACCAAGATGTAACCTCTTAAACATGTAACTGCCGTTAGTTCACTTTGGTCCAAGGAGGGCTCACCCCCTTCCTGTAATTATTCTACACAAACAAATGTCTGTGCATGCACAAACTACATTTTGCACCCCATTGCAGTTAGGAGGCTGGTAACAGGGGTGCCATTATGAACACACACTGGAAAAGCTGGCTGGACAGAGCAGCAGAGAGGGCAGGCTGTGTGTATTTTGTTGGGGGAGGGACGTCAGGCTCTTTATCCTTCGCCTGCTTCACAAGGCTGTGTGTTACTGATCCAATTTCTTGGCCTCCTTTCAGACGTTGACCTCCACATGCCTAGACACACACGAGAGGGACTCTACACGTGCACCAGGTGTAAGAAAAAAAAGAAAACAGTGTGTGTATGTGTATATCTAGACCTGTCTAATTCATGGAAATGAGCATACAGTAATATTTTCATTTGAGATATATATATATACGTGTGTGTGTATGAATATATATATATATATACACATATATATACATATATATATATATATATATATATACACACACACACACATATATATATATATATATACACACACACACACACATTATATATATATATATACACACACACATATATACATATATATATATACACACACACACACACACACACACACACACACAACCATACCCACTGTATATACCCGATATATGTTCATCATTGCAACTTTCTAAAACCTGCTGCATAACTTAGAATGAGTGCAACTGAGCCCTTAACTAGTCCTCAAATCTTTTGATGCTGCAAGATTGGCTGCACCCGAGTGGTCATGACTTCACCCAAGTGGAAGGGGCTCCACTTTGGTTCCATCTCTGCCTAGAAAACAAGCAATAATGATGTTTCCTGAAAGTCATTAGGGGCCCTGTAGAGTGCCAGCCCTCATGAAGTTCAGGGAATGTCATAAGGGAATCCAATGAGTTAAAAGCAGTTGTACTATTTAATCGCTGCTAGGCTTTCTGGCTTCATTTTTCAAAGCTGTAAAACAAAGAAAGAACATAACATGGCAGAGAATGTGTTCCTTTTATTAATCACAGACTCTAAAAACTATTTAGTCATTGAAACCTATTATAAATTATATATCATTATGACAAATGATAGATTTCCTTCTCCCAATGGTTTTAACAGAGCTGCCAAATGGGCCAGCAACACATTGCAGAGTAATGACAAACTGACGAGATCTTGAGATTGTGGGAGATAAAAAAAATCCTATTTGAAAGGAAGGCAAAATCAGTACACTACAATGGTATCTATGAAGAACTATAATATTAGTCCACAGCCTACAGTACAACAAGTCTGCATTTTAATGGGATGCAATGAGCTTTAAGAGAAAGAACCAAGCCAGAAAAGTAAGTTTACCAAATGGGTTCCTATGTGTGAAGCAGAGGTGGCATACACTTACATGCAAGAGACACAATTGCAGGTCTGCTAAGGATGGCTCCTCTGCTTGTATTAGCGATGCACTGATATCGGCCAGCATGAGAGGGGCCAAGAGAGTAGATGGTCAGATATCCTGGTTGCACCTCCACACCCGGGGTCTGACTTCTATCCAACAACTCGTCATTAAACAACCAAGTGACACGAGCTTGGGGTGGCTCAGCTGAACAAGACAGGGCTACAGGGCCTCCAGGCTTTTGGACAACGGAAAGGGGCTCAGACTGAAAACGAGGTGTTACATCTAAATCAGAAGGAAACACAAAATATGCAATAAACATGCAGGAAAGAAAACTCATATTACTACAATAAACTCTTTAGAATTGTAATACCTTTACGGGCCTATCCAACAATCAAGTTTTACATTTTTATTATTTTTATAAAACTACAGATAAACAAAAACACAACGAGTCCAAGGGTGTTGTGTATCTCCAATAAAGTGTTGCGCTTTTTGAGATAAAGCTCTTCAAAATACACAGTAGTTCAGGTTAGAATAATTTGGCTGCCTTGATAGTTTCAGGAGCAGAATTTGTGAGTAGGAGGTGGAATGAATAGGAATTCAAAGCATAACAGATAACAGCAGTACATACATTCTTGCTAGAAAGAAAGACAGATCTCTTCATCTATAAACAGAGCAGATAGGGAGAGTGGACAGTAGAAAAGCATGCTCTCCACGCCCTAAAAGTCTGTGCTGCTCATTTTATTTGGGAGGGAGAGGGTATTTTACAATATTACTATCTGAGATAATTAATGATGTCCCAACCTACGGGTATCCCTGATTCATGAGATACCTGCAAGGATAAGTTTTGCTCGATGATCAATAGAATAAGAAAGCTGCAACGTCATTGGGAGAGGACGTCGATAGTTTCTTTTGGTGACCCTGCAGTCATATTTGCGGTGTTCTGTATGAAACACTGGCACACAAACTAGAAACATTGCTAAGGTCTGGAGACCACAGATTAGCTCAGAGGGATACCCTGGTTCCGGTACATAACAAAAATAAATAAATAAAAACCTCTGCAATGTTTCAAAATGCACATCTATAAAGTTTAGTGGTCGATTTGAAGAAGAATTCACAATTCCTCAGCAATCTGCCCCGGGTGCTCAAGACGTCCACAAATAGCAGTGTTCAGATCCATAAAGCAATAGTCAGCACTCCAGAGATCTTGTTAGAAAGGTGAAAATGTAATGCAGAATCAACGTTTCGGTCTTTCTTTGGATTTTTGTCTTGACAAACAAGACGTCTGGAGTGCTGACTATTGTTTGAGCTACACATCTATAAAGTTCAGGCATATACTAGCAACGTTTTACTAAAAAAAATATTTTCTATTGGCTCATTTCAGGTTCATCTTATAAAAACAGGCCAGTCATTCTTTGCGATTTCATTTCCAATTTACTGATACAATAACCCTTCCACAGTCCGTGTGGGAATGTTTTCCAAACTGCCTCTCTTTCTAAAAATATACATACCTGGCAGCGAAGCCAACTTATATTATTATTTATTTGTAACGAGTCAACAGATTCTGCACAAGGCGACGGGGTCAAACAGAAGAAAGGTTGCCTCTGTTGGGATAGAGAACTCTGGGGTCAACGGCTGCAATGGTAAGCTCACAGGATGGTCGTGTTGCCACAATCGGCAGCTGTCCATGGAGTGCACAGTTGGATGTGTTGACTTTGTGCACATTGCTTAATGAAGATGGAATTTGATTTTCTTTAACAACTAAACCAGTACCTGAAATCAGATTATTTATTCTTAATAGCAAATACCTGGTTGGAATCTCAGTGCCAGATCTCCTTGGGACCCTAGAAAGTTCACTATCTCATCCACATTCACTAAAATCACAACATCATTATTTACCCTTCCTTATTATTTCTATGAGCTGCATGTTGGTTACTGCTAGATCAGGGTGCAGTACCCCAGCATCACAGCTTGTTGAATCCTGAGCAGAGCATTTTCCTTCATGAAAATGAAAGAGATAAGCAGGAGGAATTCAGCTCAGATGAGTGGTAAAAAAATAAAATTAGAAGTTAGCACATGTTAACTGATTGTTAACTGATCTAGGATTACCTTGACGTGGTGGGCAAGCTTATGATACCTTAGCAAATAAATAATAGAAATATATC
The DNA here is from genome assembly GCF_040206685.1 of Ascaphus truei. Taxonomy (NCBI): domain Eukaryota; kingdom Metazoa; phylum Chordata; class Amphibia; order Anura; family Ascaphidae; genus Ascaphus; species Ascaphus truei. The sequence goes on along the minus strand of NC_134488.1, from coordinate 57,278,607 downwards.
AAGATTGCAGGCTTTTATACAGCACGAGTTAAGTAATAAAAAAGGGTTAATATTGATTAAATGTGATTGTGGATTTTTTTTTCAATTTAGGTCACATCAAAATAGCACTCCAATAAAAAAAAAAAATTGCACTAGGTGAGGTACCATAATACAAAATCACTACTTGGGGCGCCTTTTGCCTGTGAAATTCTATGTACATTGCCAGCACTATATTAGAATGATTATATTATTATTATTTATTATTATTAAGTGCCATCATTTGATAATCAAAAGCAGCAATACAATATAAGAATTCTTTTTCTGCATCTTGATTGCCAGGTTCTCTCTATAGAATGGTGTCAGAGAGGAAGCTAAATGATATTTGAGAAGTTGACCACAGTTGTAAGCCCTTTTCACATACTGTACCTGAATTGGCACTTGTGGAGAGAACCATTAGCATGAAGCAAAGCACTGGATGCCAGGGCCCAGGGTCGGGATGCATAGCGCTGGGTTAGACCTGTTCACAGTGTTGGGATCCAGGGGAAGAGCAGGCAGCTGAAATTCTGAAAAGCAGCAACAAAGCAGGAAGATGAGATGTGCAATCACTCCCAAAAAAGACAAATGTATAAAAAATATATATATATATATATATACAGTGGTTGACAAATCACCAAAAAATCTACTCGCCACACAAAAAAATCTACTCGCCACCTAGTACCAAACGTGTGCTGCTTGGGCCAATATTTACTCGCCCGGGGGTTAAATCCACTCGCCCGGGGCGAGCAAATGTATAGGTTTATCGAACACTGTGTATATATATATATATATATATATATATATATATATATATATATATATATATATATATATATATATATATATATATATATATATATATATATTTTTTACACATTCTTTCAAATATTAATTATTTTAAAAGTTTCCCCCTATAGGACACATGCCGGATTCAGATTATTTGTACACAAATTCAAATACTGCATGAGATATACAGTACAAGCTGGAGTGTTTTTATTGTACTGTGTGCAGGGAATGTGTTTTGTACCCTTCAGAGGGGCGAATTCACGAAGGTAGGTTGCAAGTTAACGCACACATTCAAGTCAATTGCAGTTAGCTCTGGATCAGGTGAGTTACCCCACAAAGAACCTTGGTGAATCTCCATCTTAATCGTATCCAAGTCTGCAGCCTTGTACTAGCTTTAAACAGTTGAGTTAGCAATCAAGTTCTGACCCTAACACCATCCACCTGCCCTAAAGTTACCTTAGTGCAGCAGGCTACGTTCAGTCCTCAAGAGTAAGCAACCAGACAGGTTTTCAAGAACGTTCTAATTACCAATTAATCAATTTAGCTCTAATTATCACAAAGGTATGTGTTGCCCTGACAACTTGGCATGGTGGTTGCTCTCGAGAAATTAATTTCGGGGCCTTTCACCAATGTAAAATTGACACAGTGCCAAAGTAAATAATCTGCACGTCTTGTAGATAAATAATTTAATTCAATTACTTGTACTTATTATTCAAAAGAAAAGTAAAGTCCAACTGAATAATCAAAACTACATATCACTGAAGAAAGCTGAAAGAGGCTTGTTCAAAAGTTGCATCAAAATGTTTTTTTTTGTTTGTTTTTTTTTTTAAATGGCACCGTCACTGATGGTAGAATAGTGCAGTCTGACGTTTACATTTCTATTTTTTTTGAGAAAATGTGATATAACACATTACTTACAAATATGTTTCACGTTTACATTTTCACGGCAACATATATTTAATTGGTTTGATGTGAAACATTTTATTGGGATTGTAAAAAAAATTATGAATTGTGATTTCAACAAAAAAAAAAATCGAAAATCATCTAAGTAGTTAGGTATGCGCTAGCAAATTATATTTGATGTTGGGCTTTAAGTAATTAGCCTTATGGCAGGGACCCCCTTCGCCCTGCTTAAACGTATATATTTTATTTATCTGCACTAGAAGGTATCCTGAAGCTAAACCCTATGACTTGCAGCTTCAGGTAAGCCCCCAGATGGAATGAAAAACAAAAACAAAAAAAAAACCACACTTTGAAAACTTAGACAAGAATACTTGTCCAGTAAAACAATATCGTCTCAGAGGTTAGCCTTGTCCCAGCAGTCAATAGGAAGCTATGATGTCATCAGGAGATGATGTTGCAGCCTTTATTTGAAGACCCCGTGTCCCTATTGATTTTCCAGCCTTTACCAGGTCCCAGAGGACCGAGTGCTGTGCTTCAGCTCCAGATGATCCACAAGGATATAATCCATTTTTTTTAAATCAACGTTCATAAAAGAAAAATTTGCACCAATTGCTGCTTTAAGGTTTAACAATTAAAAAAAAAAAAAAAGCTTAAAAAGGCAGTGGAATGGCTATGCGTTTTTATATTTTTGTAGTTGTATACACTGTGTAACTGCACCATTATGCTCATGCTGTAGCAACAGTGCGGCCATGATGGGTACATTCCACAGAGCGAGACTATTTCTGGGTACCAGCTGGCAGGAGACACCAGCTGGCTGTGGGGAGCGGGAGCTGATTTATTTTAAATTCTCTCGGTTCAAGGGCAGCAGCAACAGGAGGCCACAGAGTGTACAGAACAAAATAAACACTCAGAGAACTTGTTAACACAAAGCACTTCACCAAAGAGGCTGAGAGAAGGGAGGAGGGAGAAGCACATACATAAGAGAGAGAAAAGATAGGAGAGGGAGGGTTTTGTGTGGCTTCATTTTTTGCCAAACTATTCCACAACTATTTATTTATAAAAAGAGATGAACACCCAGATTCAACCCTGACCTCCGCACATGCAGCTACTGTGCTACACTGCAGCTGCCTTAACTCATTAGCTGCTGGAAGGGCATAGGGTTCTCAAACTCTTCCTTACTGTAAATCACTTTGTTAATAACCACGCAGAGGACATCACTTTTCATTCATGTAATTATATATATATATAAAATGTACATAAAGAGATCTCAATTTAAAAAAAAAAAGGAACCTAAATCTAAAACTACCAAGTGCACTAGAGAGTGGCTTAAGGAGCATTTTAAAGGGTTTAAGGACTGCCAGGAAAGTCTTTGGGACCCATGATTGTCCAGAAACCTCAGTTTGAAAACCACAGTTTTACTTTATTACATAAGCTTTAGCAGCTCCACAGCGTTTTCCGCAGCTGCGTATGTGTGAAACATAACCAGCAATTTACAGGCCTGTTGCATAGTTCCCCAGATCAACATTAAAGACCACTATGTATACATGCCTTGGTTAATTAAACAAATGTTACAAATTGTAAAGAAGGTGTTATGTGAATGCAGTCACTTTATAACAACAGCTCCCCAGTACACAGCATGTTAATAAATGGGACACAATTATTTCCAACAGGTTCTAGATTTGTGTTCTTAGCACATTAGCTATGAATATTCAAGGAAGATTTCCGTTAAGCATGCAAGTTTTTATTTGAAGGCGACATTTCCTTCCCTTAAAACTGGAAGGGGGACGCGGGCTCTAATTACATTCCAGGGTTTAGAGTCTGCAATAAACAAAGTGAAATGAGGATTTCCCACTTAATGGACTACTCTGATCATACAACTGAGCAGAGAGAAAACGGTGGCCATCCAAGGCAAATGCAAGACAAAATGTATTTTATTTTATAAAGTAACAAGGATTGCAGTTGATAAAAGCCTAACTGCTCCTTTCTACCCATGCCAGTTTAATGTAAGCAGCTCTGCCCTTTAATAATCCTAATGTATATTACAGGAGGCAGCTTTTGTTCTGAAAGACTGAGTGAAGCCATGCCATAGCCCATAGAGGTACCTTTGAAAAGGTAGCGGAGCTGACAGGTTCCCTATAGAGAGAGTAAACTGACACATTCCTTTGGCCGAGGAATCCTTGGTGATTGAGAAAAACCTTTTATCACAAGCAGTCTTCACGCTGTTCTCTTGGCTGCAGTTCCCAGATCTAAACTCTCAATATCCCACAGAGACCTCATCGCTCTGCTACATGATTTCAGAAGTACCCATTCTCTTTGAATGCCAATGTGTAAGCAATAAGGAAAGGGCCATGACTTCACACTTCGAACGCACGGGCAGGTTGTGTGCTGAGGCAGAACTGTTTAAATTCAGGGTCAGAAATGTCTCATTATGCTTATGAAATGGTCCATAGTGTCCTGTTACCGAGATAAATCACTCTCTGCTAAACTAAGTTTCACTCTTTTACACTGTCTTTTAATGTCTGCTTATACTCTTTTACACTGAATGTTCTGCTTTTGCTTGTACATTCTACCAGGCTGTTGGAAGTTTGAGTTGGGTCATAAAGATATTCGGTGAGGGGCCAAACCCATTGTAGAGCTCATTAGTTTCACTGCGTTAGCCACTTCTACGGCACGCTGTAGTAACCAGTTATGCTAGCACAGGGTTTAATTGGCAGCATTGCGCTAGCAACTTCTTGTTCTGTATATACGAACCGAAAGAAACGCAGTGCTGGTGTCAAGCTGCTAAATAATGACTTGACATTTCACAAATACATTTTCTACATATAAAAATACAAAACAAAGCTATTTTGCAGCCAGAAAGGGCAATTATAATTGACGCTTGCATGAGCATAGGTTCCCGATTGTGACGAAGGACAATGCAACTGTATGTTCCATTTTCAAAGGCACAGTGCCCAGGAAATGTTAGCATTATGCTGTGGCACATTCAGCAGGGAAAAGCAGCAATAAAATATATCTAGTAGTCAGGATATGTGTGCGTTTTAAACCTCTGCTATTATTCACAAAGTTGAATAAATTGGGTTTCTTTTCCTTCTTGTGGGATTTAAATAACCGGTGTGAGCCAGTGGACTATTAACATCTTCATTGCCAGAGGATCAAAAATGTGCCACTTACTTTTTTTCTTCTTTGCTCTATACAACCTCTATATTCCCATCTGGAGCCCACACTTTATTACAACATTTCCCCCTGTTATTTCTAGATTTGAAATGATTTTTTTTTCTCAGTCATGATGAGAACATTTTCTAAAATAGTTGTTGTTTTTATAAAAAAAATAATAATAAAAAAATATAATAATAATAATAATAATAATATACTAATACTAATACTAGTACTAATAATATATATATATATATAAATATATATATATATATATATATATATATATATATATATATATATATATATATATATAATTACCACAACTAAAAGACATCTCAGTAAGAAGTGTAAATATATCAAATGGTTAGACGCATATAATAATGGGAGAGAAAAAATAAGTACAGTTGAAACTATTACAAATGTTTATACCAATTAGTGTATCAAACAAATATTATATTTCTGTGTAGGTAGGTACATTTGAATAGTTGGATGGGGGAAAAAAGGTAGACGGGGGCTCGGAATATATACAAGTTGATAATTTAAACTATATATTTTTTATCTTTATGGCTTGCCATGATAATATCATGAGATATTATGTAGTTAATCCCTCTGGTGCTTGAGGGGTTAATGAGCTATGCTTGTTTAAAAAAAATACAAAATGCTGGGTTTGAAAACGGTCAGGACTGTTTCCTTGGTCTGCTCTGAACTTCAAAGGGACTTACTTGGGGCGGGGGTCCATCCTGGATAGCCCACTCAAGGTGTCAACTGTTTTAATCAAGTTCTATAGACATGGTTTGGGTAAGAGCAGATTCAAAGCATGCTCTAGGAGGAGGGGTGGGTTTATGCCCAGTGCCAAGAGGAAAGAATGTATTTAAGTCTGAAAAAAGATTTTGAAAAATCAGGCGTCCGCAGAGGTGTATTTGCGACTAGATACTCTTACCAGTGACCTCTCTGGGGGAAAATCTATGGCATTTGGTAAAGTATAGGTTTCCTTTTATGTTTTCCCCTTTTATTTTAAGAAGCTGTTCTGCCTTGTATTGTAACTGTATGTTTTTTGTAATAACTTTTCTGCAATCTAAGCACCGTATTTTTATATATATTAAAACATTTAGTAAGTAATGCTTTGGGCAATGAATGAACTGATTGCACACTCTGGGGAGAATAATTACGATTCGGACACATTTTTGCTGCAACTGATTTTGGTGTGTTAAAGTACATAGTCTTTTCTATAATAAACCGGGACCTGGTCTGATATATTTTATCATATTTGCATACCCTCAGGTGGTGGCAGTGGTTAGATATGATTTGCAATTGAGTAGGGGTTAATATTAACTCACTGGTTCCTGGAGGAGAAGAAACGTGGGGTGGCTAGAGTAGCCGTGTGTATTGGTCCTGGTTGCATATCTACAGTAAGTCACGTGCTCACTTGTGTGCTGTTTGTGGTGGTGGTATATTGGGACGGATTGAGGAGAGATATAACTCATTTGAGGGACCTTTGCAAAGGTGAAGAGTGGGGCAGTTTGTTAGCTGTGTATTGATCCTTGATCCTGTAGAAGCGATATTGTCCATTTGACAGACCTTTGCGGAGGTGAAACGTGGGAGCACTTGTGAGCGTATGCAGGTCGCGTGCTAGCTGGGTGCCGTACATGACATGGCTCATTAAACTATTATAAGAATTTTTAAGAGAACTCAAACATGTCTTCAAACAAACCCTTTGTAATAATAATAATAATAAATAGCAGCATGTTCTTGTATATCACTGCTAGTTTTACATTGCGCTTTCAGAGACATTTTCCAGGCACAGTCCCTGCCCCATGGAGCTTACAATCTATGTTTTTTGATGTTGAGGCACAGGGAGATAAAGGGACCTGCCAAAAGTCACAGGGAGCCAACACCGGTAATTGAACCAGGTTCCCCTACTTCAAACTCAGTGCCAGTCAGTGTTGTTACTCACTGAGCCACTCCTTCTCCTGTATTAGGTCCTCTCAGTCTCTCCCCTCCTCTTATCTTTAAAAAAAACAAAAAAAACACCTTGATTGACACCCACTCCCCCATTCAGAGCCCCCCCGACCAAAATGCCATTTTGAATTAATTTGCAGAGAAACAAAGGCATTCAAATATTTGCTTTGACATTTGTCTAGGAGCATCAATTTGATTGTTAAATGGTTTACAAAAGGTTTTTTTGGCCAGCCAAGTACGACTGCACCTTTTAATACTGGGGAAAGAAAACACATGTATCTCATTCTGCGAGTTTGAATTTTCTGTTATTCACCACGCACCCTGGAATGGAAAAAGCCATTAAACATACTCAGATCTAAAATGTGTGCCTTTTCATTTTATAGATTGTAGAACACTGCTACAGGTTCAACATCTATAGAAGGTGTGCTCAACCCCAACCCTCAAGCTACAACAGGTCAGGTTTTAAGGATACCCCAGCTTCAGCACTGTTGGCTCAATCAGCCACCTGGGCTGAAGCAGGGACTGATTGAGTAACCAGGGCTGAAGCAGAGATATCTTTAAAACCTGACCTGTTGGGGGTCTGTGAGCATCCTTGTTCATAGTCAAGTAGGACTGCAGCTTTGAACACCACAAAGCAAAACCTACCCTAGGTACATGAAACTGAGCCTATTGCCCACACAACTCAGAATGAAACCCGAGTGTGTGTGTTTCCTTACACTCTGCCAAAAGAAGACAGGAGAGGAGAATAGAAAACAAAATAGTAACACACACAAAAAAAACCTTTAAATAATAAAAAATAAATAATAAAAAAAAGGGAGAGGGGGTCTGTTACATGGTCGGAAGTAATCAACACAGTGGGAGCCCCATTTTGATAGGGGGCACAAAGCAAGGGCCCAGGGCTAACCCCAGGAAAGGTCAGAGGATGCAGAGGGCCAAGGAAAATAGAGGGGGGGGGGAGAAACAAAAAAGCTATCCAAGGCCTGCCAGCTGCAACAAGGATCATTGCTTTGCTAATTACATGAGAGCGAGGTGGGAGAGAGATGAGGGCAGGAATGCTGAAGCAAAACAATTAGGAGAATGAACAGTCTTCCAATTAACCAACGTTTGTCACAGCAGATCTTAGGTTATCCCTTGCAGTTGGATGTCTGCAGCATTACTAAAACTGTGTGTGTGTGTGTGTGTGTGTGTGTGTGTGTGTGTGTGTGTGTGTGTGTGTGTGTGTGTGTGTGTGTGTGTGTGTGTGTGTGTGTTATATATATATATATATATATATATATATATATATATATATATATATATCTCAAATAAAAATATTACTTGTGAGCACATTCACATGTCTTAGACAAGTCTGCAAACCCTGCTTTTCACCATTATCACCTAGCACAGGGGAGCACAATCTTTTTCCCCTGCAGGTTGTCCTCTCCGCGCACCCCCTAGCTTGGTTCCCGGCATCATGAGGTCACATTGCCATAGCAACCAGACCCTGCTGCATCATTTGACACTGCATTGCCATGGCAACGTGTCGCCAGAAGCAGACTGAACCAATGTAAGTGAGGCCTTCGCCGCTTCCCCGGCATTTAATTTAAGTGCATACAGGAAGTGCGCTGGTGACAATGGTGAAAAGCAGGGTTTGCAGACCTGCCTAAGACATGTGAATGTGCTCACAAGTAATATTTTTATTATATATCCACCCGCATACACATTTCCTTATAACAACTTTATGTCTAGAGAGATACTTTTCTTTCATTTTGTAGCCATCAAGAGATATTTGCTAGACTTTGTGTGTATCGAAAATGTAAGGCCGAGGCCCCACTGCATGCGCCTGCACGCCCGCCTTGCGTCCTGGCATCACACGGCGCTTCACCGCGATCCGCAGGTTCCTTATTTCGGCGTCCGGAGGGGGGGGGGGGCAAAACGGGTTGGGTGGGGGCGGCCATCATGGGGGGGCGGGGCCATGACACGCACAAAGCAAATCAGTTTCCTACACATGCACTCTTAAAGATATTGTAGCATAGAAAATAACATGAGCTGCTCTTAGTGCAGTCTATTATATTGTGCAGGGATAATTAAACCCTCGTTTCTGTAGTCATGTGTTTTGCTGAGCCTGTGCAGCTGTGCATTTCCTTAAGCATACCCCCCACCCCCTCTCTCTCTCACCCCCAAACAAAGTGGCCTTTTTTTCATGGTGAAAATGACTGCACCACTTAACTCTTTAACACAGGGGAGAGCAAACATTTGGAGCTGCTCCCCCCTGCCTCCTCCCTCTCGCTTCCGCTCCCCCTCACCTCGCTCGTTAGCATCAAATGACGCAGCGGGGTCACGTGATGTACCATGGAGATGCCGTGTGAGACGTCACTCCGCATGACACTGCAGCATAATTTGACGCCGCGTGGCCATGGCGACGCGTCACACCAACGCACCTGAGCCCCGGTAAGTTTGATGCAGTGGCCTCACGCGAACCCTCGGCTTTTTAACTTTATTGCCTCGGGGAAGAGCGCGGGGCCTCTGCAAGCGCCCGAGCCCCGCCCCCCAATTTGCACACCGCTGCTTTAACACATCACTCTATACTGGTTTTAAGCTCTTTTTGCAATCCCTTATAAAAAAAATGCCCTCAGCATGTTAATAGACTGCAGCGGGGACCAGAGGACACACTTGTCCCGCTCCCTCCCCATAGTCCCCCCCTCCCCGTCCATCTCCTCCTGCAGATTCCTGGTGATCTGATGATTGCCTCTGATTGGCTCCCTGGCGCACCATGTGATGCGTCGCCACCCCGGAACACAATCCTATTGTAGCTCCTGCTGGCTGACGCATCACAGTACGCCAGGAAGCGAGGCGACACAGGGGACAGCTAGGGAGGAGGTAAGGGGCTAGTGGGAGGCGCACACGCGCTGCCGACTGCAGCAGGGACCTAGCCTTATAGGCGTAGAAAGAAAGTGTCGCCGACTATTAATTGAAGGTTTCTTGATTTTCAATGAAGAAATTAAAAAGAAAGTCGGCGTTGAATCTCGAATAGGGATTTCACGTCCTACAGTATGTCCATTTAGAGGGATTATAAATTAGAAATATTTGGTATGATTATAATGGGCTTGTTACTTTTCACAGTTGGGAGAAAGTTGTATTCATGTTTATTCTAGAACAGACACTCATGTGAATGGCCATTGATGATTGATAATGGCTATCGTACTTTGGTGTATAGACCGACTACCTTGGATGATTACACAGAACAGTATATGTGGAGTTGGTAATTGAACTAGGCCTTTAGCTATAGTCTTTATTTTAACTACATTATAAAGTTGAGTGTATGTCAGATAGGAAAAACACAGAACTATATTTAACCTCAATGCACTGTGGAGGCCTAATACTTGATGATCTATTAAATATCTGTTATTATTTAGTCTCGAAACTGCAATAAGGTAATAAATAAAATAAACAAGCATCGCTTCTTTCACATTTTCAGTATATTCCGGCTTCTGCACAGGTGGCTCAATCAGTGGCACTGGTCCACTGATTGATTTCCCCCTATGCTGAAGCAGAGATATCCTGAAAACCTAACCTGTTGGTGGCCCTTGAGGACTGGAGTTGGTCAACCCTGATTTAGTGGATAATTTCATAATAAAATATGGGATCAAAGTGAAAAGCAATTAGTGGTAAAGAACAAGGCCGGGCCAAGGTGCCTTCACCTGTGCCGAGACGTACGGAGGCTGTGAGAAAGCGGGTTCTTTCCCTGGCCATGGTCGACGGGTCATGGGGGGCGTTCCTAGGGCCATCACGGAGCTTGTACGCCCTCATTGGGCGAACCGCTCAAGTGACCTGCGTGTCGCGCCAAGAAATCAGTTTCAATTGATTTCTTGCGCAACGTGCCCCCCTTCTGCCTCCGCCCACGTGGTCTATGGGCGCGATCAATACCTTAAGGCAATCTGATCGCGGCACGTGCGGACGCCTTCGTGCGGTCTCCCACACCATGGACTCAGCCGAACCTTTGGACTGGGTTAGTGGGACTGCAGGTTTACTCTTGCTCATAACCCTGCCTCTCTTTCCCCCACATAGTTTGGATATCGTATGACATCAATTACACATTCTTCTGCTGGGACAGTAAGCACCATGTGGTCACAGGGATAGGCTGGCTGAAGCAGAGGTAGGTCCCTGGCATGTGTGTTGCTAGTTTGTAGAATGTAACAACTTTTCAACCATTTTAAGCTGCTTAATATAAAACCCTTTCAACCGCAAATATGCTTGTAACACATTGTTTTACAGTGCACTGCAAACTTCTCTGAAGAGGTTAAATTTGATGACACAAATCCTAACTCCATGAACTTGTGCATGGCAGCCCCCCTGCAGCAAAAAGGGTTCAGCACACAAACATATCTGATCTCAAACTCGCTATTATAGAGGGTTGGGGTTCCTCAGAATTTTACAATATTTCTTAACCCCCCAAAAAGTTGAAATACATATATACATATACAGTATATATTATTTAGGTTATGGTGTCGGTGAAAAGGTTACTAAAAACTCTCCACCGTATAGCATATAAAAATATTACTTGTGAACACATTCACATGTCGTCGACAGGTCTTTAACCCTGTTTTTCGCCATTATCACCTAGCATACAGTACTTCCACTGCAGCAAGGGATTCTGGGAAATGACATGACAGTGCCACCTTTTGTCTCAAAACCATTATAACTTGGTACCCTTAAGCCAATGCTTGCTGTTTTAAACATAGCCTGAGATGAGATACAAAGCCAGTGAACCCACTCACAGACAGTTTCAACCTTATGAGTCTCATCAGTGTGAGGTTGGTTGTACTGGCTTTACAATTTGAGACATGAGTAGGTTTTCACCACACATTATTTAGGTTATGGTGGGTGAAACGGTGACTAAAACCTCTCCACCATATAGCATATACAAATATTACTTGTGAGCACATTCATATGTCTTAGACTGTGTGCTCATTTGCATGTCTTTTCCCTGAATTCCTTGCTGCAGTGGAAGCACTGTATGCTAGGTGATAATGGCAAAAAAACAGGGTTGCAGTCCTGTCTAAGACATGTGAATGTGCTCACAAGTAATATTTTTATATGATATATATATTTTTTTATATGATATATATATCATATAAAAAAATATATATATCTATATATCTATATATATATATATATATATATATATATATATATATATATATATATATAAAAATATATATATAGATATACACACATATACATACATACATATATATACACATATGAACAACATTCTAGGCTATGGGATCCCTCGTTTCTGAAAGATTTCATTTTTAAATTCCAGGAGAAACCCAGTCCAGTTTTGTTTTGTACAACCTTACCTTTATTTCTCTCCGTTTCACTCATAGTAAACCCCATTACAAAATTCTCCACTGTTTTTCCATTTTGGATAAATATTTATGTAAAATACAAATAATTGCCATGAGAATGGCCAATTTGTAGAGAAATATTGTTGTATTTTTGAGACCTTTTAAAAATGGTAAAGCAGTGAATTTTCTGAGAGAGGGTTTACACAAGTATATTAACTAATTCTTTAAACTTTTAAAGAAATGATTTGGAGGGCTTATACAATCTTTATCTAATGTATATTAGTGATGAGACTGTTTGCCAATACTCAAAGGATTGTCCCTTTAAAAGCTGCTGTAAGGTCACACAGAAATTGTCCTCTTAGTTCATTACTTCCCGGCTGTTTCACTGGCAGGTCTTTTTCAATCTTGCATCCTCCTCATTCACCTCCTGAATACAGTTATGTTTTCCATCGCTCCTAACCACAGTTATTTTAAGCTCAAGAAATGTAAATGTACATTTTCTGTGCTCATCCATTGACCTTTTCTGCTCTCTGCAGATGGAAACCGTAAGGCAGAGGTTTTCTAGCAGCGGTATCATAAATCTTTCTAAAGATGCTCCAGACCTCATTCATGTATTGTCAAAATACATTTGAAAAAAAAAAAGGTGCGGTACAGCAACCTCTTGTGTTTTATTGTTACACTTACAACTGTGCTGAGAGGGGGGGAAATGAAAGAGGACAAAGGAGGGAGATGTATATCAGAGAATTTTATTTATTTATAACATGTTTTACCAGGAAGTAATAGATTGAGAGTTACCTCTCGTTTTCATGTCCTGGTCACAGAGTTATAATGACAAATACATGGTTACAAATACATAGTTACATTAAGTGAAAAAGGTTACACAGTACATTATATACAAGACATTATGGCATGCACATTCAAAGATGATATATTATAGGCATATATAACAGTTACAGACCAGATTAAAATGTGAGACAGACTAGCATTATGGAGCAGAACAAAGGAAGATCAAAAGGTGGAGAAACAAGAATAATGATCACGGGAAAGGGAGAGAGAAAAGGAAGCGTTTCAAATCCGCAGTCCAAGCTGCTGTTTTTTAATAACATCTTTTTTCCCTTTGATATGTGCATCAATACAATCCACACAATGATAAGTAATTAGCTAAATTGCTGATCAATCCGTTCTCCTGTGATGGTCACTAGATACAATTGGTGCACTGCTAGAGAGGGCATGGCTCAAAAAAGTGTGTGCCGGAGCATGTTTCAGATGAGGAGGGGGATGTGACTGTGTAAATGGTTGCTATAGAAACAAAAAATGCTTGTTACATTAAAAATGTCAGCGTTTTATTTTTTATGCTACAAGTATTTTCTCATAGTACAGAACTGATTTTATTTTAAAGTAACACATGTAGGATATTGCTTGGTCTGCAGCTTTAAAAGACAAAGGAGAAAAAGGAAGAGATAGGGGAGGAAGAGATAGAGGAGGAAGAGGAATAAGAAGAGACTCTTCCAGTGCAGAAGACACCTTAAAGTCCACTCACTTGAATGGGCCTCAACGGGTCTTATGATACTGACATGTGTCTTATGAAATAGCACCACATAGCAAATATCAGCCAATATGTTGGCAGGAAAGGTCTTATATGACCAAGAGTTGTGACTTTATTGAAATTCCATTATATGTATTGTGTAAGTTGGACTGCATGTAGACTATTAGTGAAGACAAAATTAGCTTTATTGTTTCACCGTAGGTAGTTCTAGTGAGACCTCCAAATATGTCATAATAAAAATAATACTAAAATATTTTGTTATATACCACCGATACAAGGCAATATTTGGCGCCCGAGGCATCGGATACAGACAAAGTGACTTGCCTTTAATCACAATGAGTTGACACCAAGTTTACTGCCTTCAAAGGCAATGGCAGCGTTTTTAACATGTATACATCAATTAAAAGCAGCCAGAAACTCCACCTTTTTCCTGAAAATAATTTTTAGAGGAGGATCTGCCTCAGTGGGGTTCCGGATCCTCGCGGCTGGGAAAAGGAACATAAAAGCAGAAACATTTCTGCCCAAATTATTTCCAGGTTACAGCAGTAAGAATATGGCATCCGTTTCCCTGGCTTAATGAAATATTGTACGGCTTCCAACACATCTGTCTCGTGTGACGTCCACCTTTTTAACCACTTAGTCTTCTTCTGCTATACCAACTGTAACTCGCACTATGTCCTAATAAGGTCTAGAAAGTATGCAAGAGCAGAAAACTATATACTGCATAAAGACAGCCTGTATTTTGTATTATTAAAAACAGCAAAACATGTAGCACTGCGCAATTTTATTTTTTCCATTACAAGATTGAAGCAGGGTGTTCTCCTGAACTAACAGTGTTAATGTTAGCTCCATGGACCCCCTGCTTCCAGAGATACTTACCTCCATAAGGGATGCCAATATATCTGTGGAGTTTAAATGTCAATTTAAACTCCACGGGCCAATTTTAAGCCACTTGGAATGGCGTCACGCTTCCTATTGGCCCACGAGACACAGGATATTTAAATGCCATTATGATAGGCACACAAGTTCTCCGGCTGCAGATGCCGGCACTCCCTACAGGGGTAAGTACCCCAGAAAGCCGGGGTCCCCGGAGCACAATTAAACACAGTTTAGCTCCAGAGACCCCCTGCTTCAATCCTGTAATAAAAATACATACATTTCAAATCACATAGTGCTACATACAGTACTCTGCTGCTTTAACAATCACGACATGGACAGCCTATGACGGTGACAGCTAATGGAGTGAAATAATTAGTATATATTGTTAGGTCTTCTGTGAGATTATCTCTCTAAAAGGAGTATTTTAGTGGTAATTATTATATAATTCAACTGCTGCAGGCTACTCAGACAGAGTAGGTAGAGTTACTTATATATGAAGTGCCATGGAATATACTGAGACCTTCTAAGTACATTACAGGGATATAATTTGATTTAGAGAGCATGACTTCTTATTAATTTACAACATACAAGATTCACAATTTTGATCTACCTTTGAATGAATTTGCAGATGAGCGATCACTGAACAGACGATGATAATCCTTGGCACAATAGTGAGTGCAAAGAGTCTGCACTGTAGGCGGTATGTCAATACACAAGACAGATGCTTCTGCTATAAACTCCTGTAGCCATTTATAAACCAAAGGACATGAGGCATAGCATGTTTTATTTCCACATCTTCAGGCACCGGGAAAAAATAAATGAAAAAATAAATAAATATTTGCTGCTGACTGAATAGGGCCAAACATAACATTTGTGTTTGAAACTCTCTCCCCCCCACCCAAACTACTGTCCAAATGTGCAGGGCAAATGAATCACAGATGATGCTCGGGAGAGTGAAGAGAGAAGTGTTTGTTTACCAATGGAGAACAAAATAACTGTGCCTTACGCTATATAAATAAAGTGAGGCCCTCCTCTTACACTGCTACCAGGCTTTCAAATTCAAAGTGCAGCAAAACCATTCAGCGCTTTAGGCTGCTGTGGCACTGAAGGTATGTGTGTATGTGTGTATGTGTGTATGTGTGTATGTGTGTGTGTATGTATATATGTATATATATATATATATATATATATATATATATATATATATATATATATATATATATAAAGACAAGAAGTGCCAACTCCATAGCATAATACTGTAAAATGGGAAATTTATTATAACATGGAGTAGTCTGTAACACAGGTACTCACATAGGGGGTAAAAACAAATTTGATTGAGACAATCTGTAAGACGCTGCGTGTGGATAGGCGGATGCGGATATACTGGATAGAACTGGATACCAGGGGCTCTGAAGAGCACTCATCTGCTAGTGGATATAGCTGGTAACGGGTGCTCAGGTCATTTGGACCAGTGAGCTCCTCTATGGCTCCACAGCATAATCCAGACGGCGTCTCTTCCGAAATCCCTGCTAGCTGCTTCAATATTGCCTGCTTATACCAATACTGAGGTCTGTAGAGTCTGAGATGTAACTCTTGGTTTTTTTGCAATTTCTCTGAGCATTGCACGGTCTGGCCTTGGGGTGAATTTGCTGGGACGTCCACTCCTGGGAAGATTGGTAACTGTCTTGAATGTTTTCCACATTTGAATAATCTTTCTCATTGTAGAATGATGGACTTTAAATTGTTTGGAAATGGCCTTATAACCCTTCCCAGATTGATGGGCAGCAACAATTGCTTCTCTAAGATCATTGCTGATGTCTTTCCTCTGCAACACACACCTGAATGCTCCAGACCAGCAAACTGCTAAAACTTCGGCTATTATATAGAGGTGATGATCACTTGCTGATGATCAATTAATCAAGGGCATTTGATTAGCAGCACCTGTCTGCTACTTAGCATCTTAATTCCTATGGAAGCAGTAAGGGTGTACTTAGTTTTTCACACACAGCTTCTCCATTTTGGCTTTATTTTTGTTAAATAAATCATGACACAGTGTAATATGTCATGTGTTGTTGTTCATCTGAGGTTGTATTTACCTAATTTTTAGACCTGCTAAGGAACAGATGATTGTTATTATGTCCTGATATGTAAAACCATGGAATTCAAAGAGGGTGTATTTTCTTTTTCACTTGACTGTATACACACACACACACACACACACACACACACACACACACACACACACACACACACGTGTGTATGAGAAATTAGGTCATCCAACACAAGTTTGTCAAATTTATTAAGAACCTTTACTGAGATGTTATATGGCAACATAAATATTTAATTAAAAGCACCTGTATAGACATATTTAAAGCAGAAATCTCCCTCAGAAGCTTAGGAGTTTAACTCATATGTTACTATATTGCCCCCCTCAGCATTTCCTGCTCTTTACATACATACATACATACATACACTCTAAGGATGTCCGCACATCCCTCTGTGATAGGTTGAACGGCCTGTCACTCACCCACACAGAGCCAGTGAGGATGCACATCCTCTCACTAGCCTCTCACTAACCCAGGGACAGACAATGAGAATGCACATTGGCTGAGTAACATCTGAAGTGTTACATATGAAGTGTCTGTGGAGTTCACATTGGAGTTGAAGAATACAAGAATTGAACTCTGCACTTCATCATCAACCCTGCAACTCTGAGAACTTGGCTTTCTAAATGCTCTGACAATTTTTTCACATCTAAAGACCAACCATCAATGCTACACTGCCCTCCCAGGCCTGATTTATTCACCTGCTCTTTCAACTACTTGTCTTCTTATCCTCCTCCCTGCCTCTCATGCCCTCCCTATTGCTTTTCCTGTTTGCAGTTTCCTCACTTCTTTGTAAACTTTTCTGTTCTCTCCAATTCTTCTCGTATCCCCATTACTTCATCTCTTCTCCCCTTCACCTATGCTTGTGCACATACACTGCACCACTATGTACACACCTTTCCCAACTTCTACCCCCCATAAAAAAAATACAAAAAACAAACACTCTCGCACACACTCTCGCACACACTCTCGCAGACACAGTAAGGTAGAGAGTGAGAAGAGAGGGGAGATTGCAAAGAAGAGCAGGGCATGCTGGAGGAGAGTGTACGGTGGGGAAGAGGGGACAAGCGACAGCAAGGCATTACAGGGAGGGGTGAAAAAAAAGAGTTTAATTAATAACCTTTCAGATTTCCTAGATCAGCATATGTTACGACGGGTACAGATGGTGTATGTATGTATGTATGTATGTATGTGTGTGTGTGTGTGTGTGTGTGTGTAGATATATAGGTGTTAAAAATCATGATCTTTAGGGTTTGAGGTTACCATGATAACCTTTAGACTGCACTGGGCTCTCATGTTAACCTGAGAGTCTCACTCATTTGCAGGGAGTTGTACTTGGAATTTGTTTTGATAAATCAATTGTCTCTCAAATCTCAGATCTGTAGAGATGGATAAAACATGTATTTACACGCTGGAGAAATTAGTGAATTTTGCACATTGTTAACATTAGACAACGCTCTCTCCCCCATCTAAATAGGAAAAGGAAACAAAAATCCACCAAATATCAATATGTTACTCACAGATAACACGTCATCCCTAAGGCTACGGCCCCAGTGCCTGCGCTGCACATGCGCCTGTGAGGCTGGCGACGCGGGCAGCCAAATTCCCCGGTCTGCAGTGAGATGCAGGGGGAAAGACAGGGGGGGGGGAGGGGGTGACGGGGGCGCAACCGTGACATCACCCGGCAGGTTCACCCTCATTGGCTGAACCACCATAGGGTGTGGCCTAGTGCTCCATCGCGAGTCCTGCTCTCAATTTTCTTGAGAGCGGGAGTTTGTCGGTGCAGCGCAGCGGCCCCCCCTCGCAGCCGGCCCGGCCCCATTGTGGGGCGGCTCTTGTACCTGCAGTGTCTGCCACAGCGGGCGCTGCAGTAGCCAGCGGGGACCTGGCCTCAGTGTGTGATAGTGAAACCAGCCAAACTTTGTGAAAGCCAACACTTTTGAGATATTTTGCAAAACAATGTTTCTGAAAACATTTTTTGCATCGGCTTTAGGCTGCGCTTATAGTGCCAGCGACGGTAACGCGACATTGCCGTCGCGGCAAAACAAATGCATTGTCGCCGTAACCGGCGCTTATAGTGCACGCCCAGTGCTACCAGAAATCTGGTAGTCACTGATATTTGATTTTTTTTCGGCGACGGTCTCCCCTTGCGGCCAATCGGGAGCTTCTCCGTGCCTCTGCCTGCCCCTTTTATGACGTAATCCAGCGACGTCGCCTAAACGTCAAAATACAACTCGTCGCAATGGCATCGGTCGGGTCGCCATCGCTGGCTGTATAGGCTGCACTTAGAGACCGGCTTTCAAAAAATCAAATACAACTGACTACCAGATTTTTGGTTGCGCTGTCACTCCATCGCGCTGTCGCTTCCACTATAAGCGTGGGCGCTGGCGACAATGCATTTGTTTTGACGTCGCTGTCTCTTATAGTGGACGCGACGGCGCTACCAAAAATCTGGTAGTCCGTTGTATTTGATTTTTTTGAGAGACAGTCTCCACATGTGACTGGCTATAAGCCAATCAGGGATCTTCTCCGCCCACCTGCCTTCCCCCTTGCTGACGTCACTGCAGCCAGCGCCGTCTCCAAAATCTAAAATACAACTTTTGCAATGGCGACGGCTGACGTCATTGGTCGCATCGCCGGCTGAATAAGCACAGCCTTAGTTAAACAAATTGAGACAACAACATGTGTAGTTCAAAGCTACACAGCTAAACGGTATAGCCAAATGTGTGAATGAAACCATTCACCACATGGAAATTTAAGGAATCAAAAAAATAAATAAGGAGATTTTATGGGACAAAGGCAAAAATCAAGATTTATTAGAAAGGAAATTTAAATACTTTTCTTTAATTGAATGGTTCACGACCACTAACTAACCTGTGCATTGTTCTGTCACCAGAACCTGTTTGAATGTCTGTACTGGTGCTCTTGCTGGAAGCATAGGATTATGGGAGTCGTATTATTGCTTTTGTTATACAATGGAAACATTGGCTTTTTGTGTACTTGAAGGCAGCGAGGCTATGTGTTTTTATCATTCCCCTTATTTCTATTCTCCTCCCTTGGAAGTAATCATCATGCTCAAGGTTTCACAATGGTTAATTTTATCATTTTTTATTGTCAATTTCGTTAGATTATTTGCCACCCTGTTTGACACTTTCCATTTTATGTGGTCAGCTGCCTCCTGATGCCAGCAAAGATGAATCTCAATGTCAAAAGAAAACCCACTGGAGCGGTCTAAGGTTAGGTCCCCAGTACATGCAGGCCAACTTAACAACATTAGGGGCCCCCGGGCAAAGCAGTTCACGGGGTCCTGCCTACACTGTCGCTCCCAGCCTCCCACGCGCTCACTAGCAGCAGCAGGCACCGGAAGTGCTGCACTGTTAGGCTGCGAGCAGTTGTGATGTGAGCCGGAGTGCCGGGCGGGCGGAGAGCAGAGCAGAGCCGGAGTTCCACTTCCGGGTGGGGGAGAGCGAGCAGAGCTGGGTGTGCCGGGCGGGGGGAGAGCGAGCGGAGTCGTGGTGCCGGGCGGGGGGAGAGCGAGCGGAGTCATGGTGCCGGGCGGGGGGAGAGCGAGCTGAGCCGGGGTGCCGGGCGGGGGGAGAGCGAGCGGAGTCATGGTGCCGGGCGGGGGGAGAGCGAGCTGAGCCGGGGTGCCGGGCGGGGGGAGAGCGAGCGGAGTCATGGTGCCGGGCGGGGGGAGAGCGAGCTGAGCCGGGGTGCCGGGCGGGGGGAGAGCATTGATGGGCACTCATGGGCCGGGCGCGTGGGGCCCCCCTATGCTGTGGGGCTCCCGGGCAGCTGCCCAGCATGCCCATATGTTAAGACAGCCCTGAGTACATGCTGCAGGTCCCCAGTACATGCTGCAGTGCGCGCTATGGCGTGCGCTGCGGGAACAAGAACTGACAGTCAATGGGGCGGGCCCGCTAGCTGCCTTGGCGTGCAATTTGCCACGGCGTTGCTCAACTAGATTTTCTGAAGACAAGAAAATTGTCTTTAAAACTGTCGACGGAGTATGACCACACCCCCCTGGCAGTTCAGCCAATGAGGGCAAACCAGCCGGGTGACGTCATGGTCGTTACACCCCCCACCCCCAATTGCGAATCCCCTGCAGCTCAGCCACAGACCAGAGATCGCGGTTTACACAGCTGCCCGAGCCGCCTGCCAGGCGCGCGTGCAGCAGCCGACACTGGGGCTGTAGCCTTACAAAACAGAGTTTCAATTGCAAAGAAAACAACATGAATTTTTCATCAACCACAAAGAAATTATGTTTCCTTTATAAGGGTGAATACATCTTTTTTAAAGGGTAATCTTCTGTTTATTTTTAATATATTCGTTTGCACAAATTTCGCTTGCTTCCCCTATGTCATACATTTCACTGTGAACTCTCCTAAAAAGCTTTAAAAATTTTAGGAGAAAATACAAATTGTTGGAACATTATTTTACGAAGACTCTTAAAACCAGTCAGCAATGAAAATTATTTTTTTTAATGAGCCTTTTACAAAAGCAAACTCTATTGTGCATTCAGTGGTGTTGTGTTTTAGGAATGATATTTTTGGCCTACATTGGCAAAGCGATTGGACCCATCCTGAATAACTGGTTAAAAATGGTTAAACTGCTAAGTACTTTCATTTTACTACTGTGTGTTTAATATATTTGTGTTCTGCATTCTTCCTCAAGTCTTACAACCTCATCAAAGCATATGTAAAAATGTGCACCAAACATTAAAGAGGTCAAAAAAAGGCTGACATATCATGTATCAAAAGGAACAGGCCAGTGAGTCTTAACACTACCCTCAGGGCAGCAAAGTCACACTGGGTTTTAGGAGTAAGCAAGTGAATGCATTTACATATGAATACAGAATTTATATGTATGCTTCATTCTAACAGAGCACTACAACACCATACCACAATAAGGGTTACGTATTAAAGCTGCAGTTCAGTCAATATCCTGCATGTGTGGTTTTTTTTAATAAATCAGTTCTGTAGTAAGTAAAAATACTTTTAGCATTTTCTGTTTTTAAAAAAACAACTTTTAAAGACCAATTTTCTTGTATTCTATTTTTAACAGCCATTTGCTAAGGCACTGCCACTTCATGTCCTGTCACAAGCCCTGGCACACCCCTTTGTCAGCCCTGCCCTCCCTCTAGCACATGTCAGTGCAGGATTGCTCATGAATATTCATGAGCTTCCACTGACAGACAAGCAGAATATAAACAGATCCCTTCACTAATTATGTCACCAAATTTCGACCTATCAATACATGGAGAACGAATTGACTGGCAGCTATAAAGTGCTTTAGGTAATTAGAGATTGCACACATAAAACTATTGAAGTAAAAAAATAAATTAAAAAAAAAAAAAAGACTGAACTGCAGCTTTAAAGTCTCTGGTGCAAAAAACAAACAAACGATTTATAAAATGAATTCTCATTGTTTAAAAGAAAAAACAAGACTGTGGCTGCTGATATGAACACACAAGCAAAGTAGTATCCAGAAAAGTCAAATATACAGTTTATTATAGTCTATAAAAGGGGAATAATTAAATCCAGCTATTTGATTGGTTAAAATTGCAGCCAATAATGAATGTCCAGAATGTTATTAGCCAAATAAGATTTTAAGTAGATATCATGCTGTGCTTAAAAAATAAATGGAAGAAAAGGAGAAAGCAGGGATGAAAGAGAATGAATGAAGATGATTCTAGTCTGCTTTTCTTCAATCTTTTAACTTCTTCCTCACTCCTTCCTTCCTCCCCATTCTTTCATTTTCAATTTAAAAAAATACAGTATTTTCTATTTCTACCAACCCCTTTTTGCGAACTCTTTTCTGTCTTTTTTCTTCCTCTCCTCATGTATAAACCTAACCTCCTCCACTCATCCTTAATTAAACTACATGGTAATAAATAATAATAATAGACAGCAAAAGTGGGCAAGTAGGCCCAAAATATTGTCTTATTGAAATTATGGAGTAATCCTTTCATGGGGATTTTCGGCCGAAAAAGTACAGATTATCCACTTTGAGTGTGTACGCAATAAGGCCGTATGTGCTTTACAGTCTCTGTCTCTTTTAATAACACAGTTAATTTGTCATAAAAGGAAGCACACAAGGGTGGGTAGCCGTGTTGGTCCTTTCTTCCATGTAGTAACAAAGAAGTTAAGGTGATACGAAAAATGAAATCATTTAGGAATGCAAAACCTTGTTTACAGTCTAATATTTCTTACAAAGCTTAACTCTTTAATACATTCTGCTTTGTATAGAGTTAAAGGTGCATACCCACCAAGAACAAACTTCAAGCTAAACGCATTAGATGAAAGAGTATTACAAGCTGTACTCTAAATGTCCCCAAAGAAATGCTGCTCCAATTGTGGCTGCTATTCCCTCTCCCAGAATCCCTTGCTTGTAGGTCTCATCCTTGCTGTTTATTGGTTCTTCCTGCCAAGTGAGGGCTTTGGACTAGAATTAAGGTTTTATCTAATTGGATCTGCCATGCTGATATCCACCCGCTTATAAAAAAAAAAGTCCAATACACATTGGAAGGGGCCTGCAAGCATTTGGAGGCACATCCTTTCAAAAAGTAAAAGCAACTTTTAACAGGTCATCGCCAAATAGATGAGGAAAGTTGCAGTAATTGTGGGTAAAGTGCTAAATATATTAGAGAATCCACAATTTTAATATATTATATATATATATATATATATATATATATAAAATCATGATGAGCATCACTAGAAGCCTCCGGAGAGCTAGTAAGTGGCATACAGAGGCCTCGCGCCAGGCATTTGATTTAAATGTTGTGGGGAAGAGCACGGGGCCTCTGTAAGCACCGGGCCCCCCAGTTTGCGCACCCCTGAGTCGTACAATATACAGCTAAACCCCGTTATAACGCGCCTCGTTATACCGCGATTCGGTTATAACGCGGTTTTCCCGTGGCTCCCGTTTTTTTTTAAAAAAAAAAAAAAAAAAAAAAAAAAAAATTTTTTTAAAAAAAATTTTTTTACATTTTTTTTTTTGCACACTGCACACACTCACTGCACACACACTGCTCATTGCTCACACTGCCACACTGCACACACACTGCACACTGCACACACACTGCTCATTGCTCACACTGACACACTGCACACACTCACTGCACACACACTGCTCATTGCTCACTGCCACACTGCACACACACTGCACACTGCACACACTCACTGCACACACACTGCTCATTGCTCACACTGCCACACTGCACACACACTGCACACTGCACACACACTGCTCATTGCTCACACTGACACACTGCACACACTCACTGCACACACACTGCTCATTGCTCA
This sequence comes from Ascaphus truei, assembly GCF_040206685.1. Classification (NCBI taxonomy): domain Eukaryota; kingdom Metazoa; phylum Chordata; class Amphibia; order Anura; family Ascaphidae; genus Ascaphus; species Ascaphus truei. The sequence goes on along the minus strand of NC_134488.1, from coordinate 57,254,618 downwards.
CTGCCACACTGCACACACACTGCACACTGCACACACACTGCTCATTGCTCACACTGACACACTGCACACACACTGACCACACTCACGCACACTCACACACACTTACGCACACTCACGCACACTTACGCACACTTACAGACACTCACACACACTCACACACACACACACACACACACACACTTACACACACTTAGACACTCACACACACTCACACACACTTACACACACTTACACACACTTAGACACTCACAGACACACACTCACACACACTCACACACACTTACACACTCACAGACACTCACACACACTCACACACACTTAGACACTCACAGACACTCACAGACACTCACAGACACTCACACACACTCACACACACTCACACACACTCACACACACTTACACACTCACAGACACTCACACACACTCACACACACTTACACACACACTCAGACACTTACCCACACTCACACACCCATATACACACACACACTTTCTCTCCCATATATACATACACACACACTCTCTCACTCTACACAGACGGGCCGCGACCAGCACCACCACCCGCTCCCCCCCCTCCTCCCGCGCAGGCAGCGGGAGCACCGGGGACAGCGGTGGGGAGAAGAAACCCCCCGCTACAACCTCCATGCAGGCAGCATGGTTCTGAGGTAAGCGGCGACCTGAGGGGACATCCCCACTCCCATCTCCTGCCCCGCGGCCTGTCCCGAGGTGACAGGGGGAAGCGGGGACAGGAGAGACATCCCCGCTCCCATCTCCTGCCCCGCGGCCTGTCCCGCGGTGACAGGGGGAAGCGGGGAGCGGAGGGACATGCCCGCTCCCATCTCCTGCCCCGCGGCCTGTCCCGAGGTGACAGGGGGAAGCGGGGACAGGAGAGACATCCCCGCTCCCATCTCCTGCCCCGCGGCCTGTCCCGAGGTGACAGGGGGAAGCGGGGACAGGAGGGACATCCCCGCTCCCATCTCCTGCCCCGCGGCCTGTCCCGAGGTGACAGGGGGAAGCGGGGACAGGAGAGACATCCCCGCTCCCATCTCCTGCCCCGCGGCCTGTCCCGAGGTGACAGGGGGAAGCGGGGACAGGAGGGACATCCCCGCTCCCATCTCCTGCCCCGCGGCCTGTCCCGAGGTGACAGGGGGAAGCGGGGACAGGAGAGACATCCCCGCTCCCATCTCCTGCCCCGCGGCCTGTCCCGAGGTGACAGGGGGAAGCGGGGACAGGAGAGACATCCCCGCTCCCATCTCCTGCCCCGCGGCCTGTCCCGCGGTGACAGGGGGAAGCGGGGAGCGGAGGGCCATGCCCGCTCCCATCTCCTGCCCCGCGGCCTGTCCCAAGGTGACAGGGGGAAGCGGGGACAGGAGAGACATCCCCGCTCCCATCTCCTGCCCCGCGGCCTGTCCCGCGGTGACAGGGGGAAGCGGGGAGCGGAGGGACATGCCCGCTCCCATCTCCTGTCCCGCGGGATGAATATGCGCTAAAGCGCGGCGGCCATTTTTTTTTCTCGCGACCCCGTTAGTAACGCGGTGGTCTCGGGGTGGACCCCGAGACCCGCGTTATAACGGGGTTTAGCTGTACAAGCTAATCTGTTTCCATTAAGGCAACCACAGCTAATAAACAGAAGCCCAGTGTCCAATTAATCGTTTCTAATAGATTCCAAAAATATTATTTTGCATCACTATTTTATCAACGTTGTCAACTACCAGTATTAAATAATTGTACAATGAAGATGTGCCCAGATCAAAAAGGAATGTGAATGAAATCAGTAAAAACTAAATTTGTATTGTGTGTATGTGTATAATATAATAATGTAACACACTTGTATAGTGCATGTATGCTGCATGTATACAGAAATAATATGCATGACTATGCACCTATTTTATTATTCTGACAGCACAGTAATGTAGAGTTTGAAGCACCTTAAATCCCATTGCTGAAGAGTTAACTGTTTCAATTTAAAAGAAAGTCAATCCAGTCTTGTCATTTTTAGCGCGTAGCTACTCCCGATTGTACACACATCCATACAGGTTTTAGAATAAGCGGGAGTATGCCACGTTTCCTTCCACAATTGAAAGTTTCCCACCAGTGCCAGAGGGGTTTGCAAAAGAATTACAGTGGCAGCTCAATCCTTACCCTTCAGAGGTGGAAGGACATCGCCCATCCAGAATAAACGGCGTTAATGATCTTCATGTTGCAAACGCCTCTACCACTAAAAGGGGTTACATTTAAGTGTCACTTTATAAAAGGGACTATAGTTTTCAAGCTCTGCTACGAAGGCACAGATTTAATTTATGGATAGCAAGAACCAGATGCAATTTCCAAGAGCTCGAAGGTTTTTGGTAGATGTTTAACCCGTTGATAGCCATTGTGTTCATTTATGTGCAACTGGATGAACTAGAACATACTATCATTGATAACAGTATGTATGTATGTCTTTGTTTATATCAATGGCCCTCTCCTTGATAAAGGCAATTTTTGCCGAAACGTTGGACCCTTTGGTGGCACATTAAATTGCATCTTAAGAAGACCGTGTGCCTGCTTCCATTTTTCATTGCTGATCTCCTTTGGGATGTCTGGACCTCCCTGGACACAGTGCACCGGCAGATAAGTACCCCCCTCCAGCACCATTAGCGGTGTGCATGCACTTCCATATATGTTTGTTTATAGCACACCATCCAGGTACATAGTGCTTCACAGCAGTAATAGACGTGACATTATATTATAACATGTTGGGAATAAGCGCTTCAGACCTAAAAAACAATAGGAAAAGGTTTCCCTGCCCCAAAAAGCTTACAATCTAAGTGGTGAGAACTTAGAGACAGAATGAGGGTATGTGCTTCTGCAAGGGATCAAGGTCAATGCATGAGATGTATGGTATAAGCCAGCGGAGCTACCCATATGCGGCGTTAAAGAGGTGCGTTTTAAGAAAAATCCTAAAAAAGGTGGAAAGAGAGAAGGTGCCAGTCGGATATTGATTCCTTCTTAATTCCTTCAGATTCCTTATATACAGCTGACAGTACAGATATACAAAGAAATGTGCACATTGAGATATATACACATATAAACACACACAACAATGTAAATTCAGTAGCCTTTGTCGCTGGGTTGTTTGGAGGTAGGATATGGTTATTGAAATCTGAGAAAAAGTAAAACAGTAGAGAATGTGTTAATTGGCTGAGTGCTTTCTCTTCACTGCAACTAGAAAAATATCTTGCCAAGTACTGCAAGTCTGCAACTGAATAGTACATTTGAGTCAGAGGAGCGCATGCTAGGTTTTTGTCACTCACAGCAACAAACATGTTGCAGACAGCTGTCCCGACACGTTCAAGTAGGAATCAAGGAGAGGGAGAGAGGTCCTTCAGAACTCGACTTGCTGTTGCATTGAATTTCACACGTGATAATAACGTTGCACTTAGAGAGCTGTATTTCCCTAGGGCACTGCTACAGTCAACAGAGAAATCTCAACAAATAAAAAAAGAAACCTTATTTATAGCAGAATAGATTTTGTTTCTCTATATTAGAAACACAAGAAGTGTCACGGTGACCCAATTCTAATGATGAGCAAAATTGCATTTGTTGCTTGGTCAGTATGGCTGGCAGTGAGAAGTTGGATGTACTGTAGCATACTGTATGCATTCAAATGTCAAATGATGTCCCAATACCTGGTACAGAGTCTTTACTGGAAATTACTTAAAGGGGTAAAGGGAAAGTACAATAGAAAACAAAAGCAAAAGGTGATACTGTGTGTTCATTTGCATGTCATTTCCCAGAATCCCTGGTTGCATTGGAAGTACTGTATGCTAAGGCCTAGGACATAGTGAACTCAGCGTCGCTGAGCCGGCTGAGCCGAACTGAGCCGCGCTGAACAGATGCACAAAGCCCCTGCATCTGTTATCAGCGTGGCTATAGTTTCTCCCTTCGCATGCGTTCTGATGCGTGCGGAGGCTGAGAAACTTCCCCGAGACAGGCAAGTTTGAAATTTGCCGCTCTGGGAAGCGGAGGAGCGGTCACGTAACCGCTCCCATCCAATGGGGCTGCAGCCGGTCCGGCATTGTAACTACAGAGCCACCAGACCAGCAGAGGTGTGTGTGTATGTGTGTATGTGTATGTGTGTATGTGTGTGTGTGTGTGTGTATGCGTTTGTATGTGTATGTGTATGTGTGTGTATGTGTGTGTATGTGTGTGTATGTGTATGTGTGTGTGTGTGTATGTATGTATGTATATGTGTATGTATGTTACATAGTTACATAGTAGATGAGGTTGAAAAAAGACGTGCGTCCATCAAGTTCAACCTATGCTAAATTTAGACAACAGGTACTTTATTCTATATCTATACTTACTATATGTGTATATGTGTATGTATGTATGTGTATGTATGTATATATGTGTATGTATGTGTATGTGTGTGTGTAATGTGTGTGTGTGTAATGTGTGTGTGTGTAATGTGTGTGTGTGTAATGTGTGTGTGTGTAATGTGTGTGTGTAATGTGTGTGTGTAATGTGTGTGTGTAATGTGTGTGTGTCATGTGTGTCATGTGTGTAATGTGTGTGTGTGAATATATTTATCAAAGTTGCACAATGTTAATAAATAATTTATTCTCACAACATGTTTTTTTTTTTTAATTTTAAAATATTATATAATATACACACACACACACACACACACAGGTTTCCCAGTGACACACAAACACACAGACCACTTCAAAGTGACACACACACACTGACAGCTACCAAGTGACACACACACACAGTGATACCCGCCTCCCAAGCGCACTTGCTGTCTCCTCTGCCAGGACAGCAAAAAGCTCCTGGTAGAGCGAGCGGCAGCACCAAATTCTGTACTATGTCCCAGGCCTAAGAGATAATGGTGGGAAGAAAAAAAATGTTGCAGACCTGTCTGACAGATCAGTGTGCTCACAAGTGATATTTTTATTTACTAACCAACATATCAATATAAATGGCTTGTTTGGAAAAATTCAACCTCCCTAACAGTTAAAATGTAGCTTTTTTTTTTTTTTTTACTTTGGGTAAATACTTTCTATTTTCCTGGGGTCTGCTCCGGTCACATATTAGCTGGTAATTATTGTCCTCTCATTAGCTCTTTAAATGTATCTATAATTTTATTTATATAGCTCCAGCAGCGTACACAGCGCTATACAAAATTACAATACAATGGAAATAAAAAAACAAATGTGGGTAAGCGCAAGAGGTAAATGACAACAAAAAGGCACAGGGAGACAGACCCTGCCCCGAAGAATTGAAGTAATAATGATGCCATCAATAGACAAGCAAAACATCTAAAAAAAAAAAAAAAGGAAAATATTGAGAATGAACACTGTACATATACAACAGTTTACAAAGAGACATAAGGCACAGATTGTAAAAACATTCCAAAGCATTCTGTTGCTATGGAGATCTTAAAAGCAAGAGAAATGACAAAGTTACAAATATTTTTCAGGTTTATTTAAAATGGTGTTAATCGCCTACATTGAACTCATGTCTCTGCCAATAGTTCAGGTCCACAGAGCAGGTACCCCCTTTCCCAGTCCCATTTTTTAAATTTAATTTAGAACGGTAATAGGCTTCCTGTGTAGAAAGGATACATTTCTATTTTCTTCCGGGCCATTTAATTCTAAACTTATCTAGTATACGGTCAATTTGTGACCCTTTATAACCTGCAATTTTACTGTCAGCATATACAGTACTGCAATAAATGAAGTTATTAAACACAGCACAGATTTCTTGGTTTAAATATTAAAAAGAGAAACAAACAAAAATATATTTTTTAAACAGCTTCCTAATGAAATTGCCTCCCTTTGGAAAGATTTCATTACATTTAAAATCCTACTTATTTTACTTTCTGTGACAAATGAGTATGTTTATATAGCCACCGGGAGCACTGGAATTATTCATTTACTGTCTACCACTATTAACTGTTTAGCTAATGATGACATTGTAAGTACTTCCCAGGAAGTATTAAAGGAGGGGGAGGAGGGCTGGGGGAGGGGGAGGGGGAGGGGGAGGAGGGCTGGGGGAGGGGGAGGGGGAGGGGGAGGAGGGCTGGGGGAGGGGGAGGAGGGCTGGGGGTTATGTTTCGCCTGAGTAAGGGAAGGTTCCACAAACAATCTTATCACCAAAGAGATTAAAGAGTGTGAACCTTCTCTGAAGCATCTAATTAGACGGGCATTTAAATACCCAGCAAAACCACCAGTAACTACACCGGTATGTAGCTTGGGAACCAGGGACACCCAGGAGCCAATTATAGTGGGATTTAGCCTTTGATCCCCCCCCCCCTACCCCCCCAACCTGTACCAATGCTTTAATTAAAGTGTATATTGTGTGTTTTTTTTTTTTAATGTGAAATTGCTGCTTTAAGAAAACTGCTCTCCTATGCACAAAACCACAATAAAATTTAAATGGATGATTATATATTGTTGCAGAATTTTTGCAGAACTGGGAATTACTTCCTTAGGAAACGGCACAGACACTTGGAGCTTCTGTACTTACAAGTAAACTCTGATTTGCCCACTAAAAAAAATATTAACCATGTTTCCAATCACACAGTTGTCTTTGTTGTTCTTGTCGGGGACTACTGAAGTCAGTGTGCCCTAGCCACATCCATTTTAGCCTCTTCTGTGCCATTAGGGAGTAGGGAACATTGCTATGATATGGTTTGCAGGCCTCTGTGGCACTAATGGGACAATAGAAATGCGGTGTGTTCCAAAACAAATGGAGTTTGTAGCACGGAATAAAGGCGATCTACCCTGTTACTACTGTATGCTGCTACACTTTCCTCAAATGTTATGGCAACGTTAATTTGGGCACACAGGCACGCGCACACGCGCGCACACACACACACACACACACACAATTGTTTAGATAGAGAGATATAGATATACACAAAGAGCAGGAGCAATCCACAAACAATTAGACCTCAATAACTAAAAACAAATAAGGCTTCTTCCAATCACTTACATTTTTACGAAGATACTCACTGGTCGGCTGCAATGAACCCTGGACTGTCCCCATCTTAGGCTTGTTCTATAGTAGACACGAACGCGTGTGCACGTGATGCACACTTTTTGTGTGTACAGTCCGTGCTCCCGGGAGTGACAGGTTTGCTGTGTTTGTATGTGTATGTGTATGTGTATGTGTATGTGTACGTGTGTGTGTGTGTGTGTATATATATATATATATATATATATATATATATATATATATATATATATATATATATACACACACACATAGATTGTGTGCTATTAATTTATTATATATATATTTTTAAAAACCACGACACGTTGAGAATAATTTATTAACATTGTACACACACACACACACACACACACACACACACAACAATGGCGGTAGCGGCGCGAATACTTAGTTTTCTGAGTATTCCCCGTTATCGTCCGGGTCCACGCTCAATGCCGTGCGCGCGCGTGGCCCTAGCATACAATGGCTGGCTAACCACAGCCAACTATAACTGCCCCACACCCCCACTATATTACAGGCCTTAGGGAAGAACAAGCAGGATTTGTCAGTCCAATGGATACAATGGAATTGACCACATCCAAGTCATACAAGTAGTGATTTCCAGAACTAAAGAATATAATCTAGCAATCAGTTTAGGATTCATAGGTTACAAAAAAGCATTTTATTCTGTCAACACTTAAGCAGTTTTAAATACATTAAGAATGTGAAGTGTTTTAGAAGTGTACATTGATATTATAAGGAACATTTACAAGAATCTCACATCAACCATTTCATTACATGAAGATACAAGCAACATACAGTAAGGCTCAGCAATGGAGTGCAACAGGGAGACACCAGGTCAACAAAGCTTTTTACAGCAACACCAAGAATTGTTCAAGACATTGAATAGAGAAGAAAAAGGAATCAAAATCAGCGGTAAATACTTGAATAACCTACAATGTGCAGATGACTTGTTATTTTTGCTATAAGTCCAGAAGACCTACAGGAACAAATCAGGGTACTAGCTGAAGCAAGTAAGGTCTGTAATATAGTGCACGTGCGCTCATCAATAATAATTGACTGTGGGAGGCTGACGTTGATACAGTCGAGACGCTCGTGCATGGCCATGAACGGTGACGTGGCAGATCAGAGCAAATACAAGAAATGTGTATTTTCGCACTGCTGCCGTGTCACGTGACGCCGCGAGCCAATCACAGCTCGGCCTAACGCTGCGACGTCAGAGCCATGCCCCCTAGCCGTGCGCGTCACCGCTGGCAACAAACTAAATGTGCGCGCCACGTGCAGCGCCGTGCGCGCCCCCGCACTATATTACAGACCTAAGAAGGTGGGCTTCCATATGAATCTCAGAAAAGACCAAAGTGATGTTCAACAAATATGTCAACTCTACAAAAATCTAAATAAATAGAATAAAATTAGAGGAAGTTGAAGAACATGTCTACCTTGGCTGGCAAGTAACAATGGATGGGAACCTTTCAAATTAAATCCATAGGAGAATGAAGGCTGGATGGAGCGCATTTGGAAGAAATAAGATAATCTTCCAAGGGAACCTTCCACTGTGCGTCAAGAGGAAAGTGTTTGACCAGTCTATTCTGCCTGTGCTCACGTATAAATGTGAAACTTGGACCCTAAATGCGAAGATAATTCAGAAGCTTCAGACAACTCAAAGCATGGAGAGATGTATACTGGGTATTACTGGAAAAGACAGGAAGAAGAATTAATGTGTTCACAGGCAAACAAAAGGATAAAGAAATGAAAATAGTAGTGGGGCAGATATATCGCAAGAAGAAATTACCATTGTTGTACTTGACTGGATTCCAAGGTAAAATAAAAGACAAAGACTACAACCAAAAGTAAGACAGGAGTACGAAATCAGAATATTTGTTGGATCAACATGGAGGAGAAGAGAGGTTTGCGACCGCAGTACCTGGAAGAACATTGGGGAGGTCTTCATGCAGCAGTGGATCAACAAGGGCTGATGAGTGTGGGTGTATACACACACATTTATGCAGCAGTTTTAGAGAATATTTGTTGCAAACAAAAGATTAACAGGGAAAGAATGAGGAATCCCTACCAACAACTGGAGTAGCATTACAACTTAAATGTAATGTTTAAGTGCAGTCATGATTCATTTGTAATGTCAATTATTATGTTCAAAGTGTGAGTCTATATATTATATACACACACACACACACACACACACACACACACACACGTTGAACTGATGAATCTGTTGCTGATTAACTCCTACAGTACCACAGGGGCTTTCAACATTAACAGAAAATTCCATGTTTTTAAGACTAAGCGCACATTTAATGGGAAACAGCGAGACTCCAGGGGATTAACATTATCTGTGCAGACAACCCTGGAATTTCGAAGGTGCTTGTGACATGCAGCTGTAATGAATTATTTTATTTGCATGTCATCAGATCTAAGATTTGGCTCAGTTAGGCATTATTCGGGCGTATCACTAATAATTGACTGAACAAAAACGGTGCCATTATGAGGAGATTAATATACACAAGCCAAAACACAATTAGGAAAATAGAGGTAGTGAGATAGAATGCAGCACAATACAGTTGTTTTGAACAAAACCCTATTTTAAATGGTGTGTTGTATATTTTTGCTGCAAAAGGGAAAAGTTACTTTTAAGATAGACTGCATATGCTTTAAAACAAATGGAAGATTAATCAAATGTAAGGACTGTTAAATGTGAGTTCTCTTTTAACGTTTTTTTTTTTTTGGTAATATTATAAACGCATGTGCTGGTATTTCACCAAAGTATTTTATGGAATTTGATGCAAATTCCTTAACACTGTGGAAATATTATCTCCTCTATGGCCCTTATTCAATATTCTTGTGAAACTGTTCTCCCCTTACCCAGGAAGATATTAACCCCTTAATTTGATTTGCAATAATAAACATGCCATTAACAAAAGTGGAGCTAGGCCAGATTACAAAAGAGCTATAGGGGAAGGGGTGAAGCTCTTTTGACCCCATTTGCAAAAGGTTAATTCTACAAAGAAATACTACTGTTACACTTCAGCCAATAACCAAGTAGTGAAGACACTTGGGCAAGTGACTTAATTTCTGGTACCTTTGGCACCAAAAACTAATTTGCTTACTGTACGGGCAGGGATTTATTATACCTTTTCAACCATCATAGGAAGTTAATCAATGAATGAAAGTAGACCAAGTATACAAAAGAGCAGCGCAAATACGGTTGTTTAGGGCTGCAGAACAGTTGGTGTATCTTTAAAAGGTAAACATTGTGTCACAAAATGAGCAGATAGAAATACAGGCAAATAATATTAGTTAAACATTTCAATTAATGTTTCCTTCCCCATAGACAGAGTTTTCTTTATTCGGTTTAATTAACATTATTTGCGGATCGGACCACTTCAAACACTGCCCTTAGGGTGAAAAGACTCTGCTCCATGTCTCTACTACCCTTTCAGCAAATTACTCTCAAATTTCTCCCAGTTCACCCTCCCCCTTAAGTTTCAAATCATGACCCTGTGGCACTGCTCTTTTCTCTGGAAAATGATTCCCTTCTGTACTCGAGTTATTTGAGTCTCTTTCAAATCCCCTCTCTACCTTTCTTCCACAATGTAAATATTGAAGTTGAACTTTCCTCATAGGGTTTTGATGCAAACCTTTCACCTCTGTAGTTTCTGTTCTCTGGATTGACTCCGGTCTAACTAACCATTGGATGATGCATCACTACAGAGTTTACTTAAAATATAACCCTTTATGGTGTAAATAAAAAGTGGTGAAAAGGGAGACAAACTATTGAGTTTCCCCAACAGTAACTACCTTTTATTTCCTTTAGCCGTAACGACTTGGCTGATGTATGGATGACTTCTAGAGGCCCTTGGCCAAATGTATGTTTTATCCCCTGCAGACTCGTTTAGCTCCCTTTGGTGCTGGAAAGACCAGGAATGCATCACTGGTGCAATTTAGTGATAGCAGATCATGAGGTATTTAGCAGAAACACAATCAACCCTTTCAAAGTGTTGCTGGCCCCCTCAAGCAATGAAGGTGCTTGTTATGTGCTGAAAGTAGATCATGGGCTACAAAATGAAACAACCAAACCTACACAGCCAAAAGGTGTGTATGTACATACACGCACACACACATTTTAATATACATATGTATGTGTGTGTGTGTGTGTGCGCGCGCGCTAGAGCCATAGGGCAGCTGCCTGCTATGCCCCCAACCAAAAGCAGCCTGAGTCGCAGCAGGATACAGAAAGGGGTAGGGTTGGATTGCAAATTTGCAATACTTTTTCCTCTCTGCATTTGTCTCCCAGTGCCCTGCAGAGATACAGTCTAGACCTGAAAGAGACTTCAAACAATACTTAACTGGCTGGGGGGACGGAAGGGGGTGGGAGGATGTTGTGATTTGTTTTAATCCCTCTGCCCCTCCAGTTATGTTCTTTAGATTGGTCAGTGACATTGTTTAGTAGATGGACATACACACACTGGCACTGAAATTCCCCTGCATTTCCACACAGAAATCAAATTGCTTTAATGTGGAAGACTTTGATATTCAACCATTTTTTGGTGTGTTAATATAAAAAGTACTACTTGTACCCTAACTTTGCTAAACCTGTCTGTCTGTCTCTTACGCTACTCACAGATGCTGGGCTGCAAAACAAAGATACTAACCTATATAAACCAATGAAGTGAAAATATATTTGCAGTGTAGTGAGAAATACAGATGCTGGCTGATCATTCAATAAGGGACTTTAGTGTTTGGACAGATGACAGCAAGATCCCTTTAGAGGTGAACATCAATTCTCAGTAATTGTAATTATAATATATAAATATATATTTTTTAAGTCTAATGATTTTTGTTCTCCATCTTTTTGGAGTAATTGCACCTTTCACTACAGTATCTCCATAAGGGAGATGATGAGCAGTGTGTTTATTACCAACCCCTCTCCCCCAGCTACAGTAATGTAAGATAGATGTCCTTCAATTTTCAGTGGAGGCAGCTAGTTTCAGTGTTTGCTGCTTAACACTAAGAAAATTCAAGTTATTCCAATAACACAATAAAAACTTCTGTTATTGAATGTTAATTCCATTCATTTATTTCTCACTACATTGTTTCTCAGGACATACTGTACTACAAATACGATTCACACCTCGATGTAGCCATACGGATACTTATTTTTAAATAGATACATAATGTACGGTATCTGTGGAATGTTCTAACAGTGATTGTAATATGACTATAAAAGAGGTAGTAGTAAAATATTGGAAGTGCTAATATATGTTTTTAAAATAACCTATATTAAAATGTCTTGTTATGTTCTTAAAACAGATATATAGAATAACCTTTCTTTAAATAGAGTACAAATAGCATTGCCCATTTGATTTAAAGGCATCCATCATTACTTAACCATTTAATTGTATGAAGGAATTCTCATCAGTGATGTGTAAATCCCATGGGGCAAATGTATCATGGTGTGTGTATGTGTGTATGTGTATATATATATATATATTTACACACATACATACACACACATATACATACATACCACACACACAAACACATACTATATGTATCAAAGCAAAAAAACAAAAATGAAGCTAAAATATATTTTTGCTCTTTGATACATATGGTGTAATTGTTTTTCCCCAGAACTGCTCCACTTTTGCCTTGATACATGTGCCACATATCTAACTGGTCGAAGGACCTCCCCAGCAACTAATGAATATAACACAGAAGACAATTTAGTCGTTTGATCATCATCAACAACAACAACAAAAACAGCAGCAACAACAACAACAACAACAACGTGTGGTTCCTATGATTAAGTAATTGAACTATTCTGCAACAAAAAAGTGTCACGTTTTTAGCTTAATTGACAAACACATACAAGTTTGCTTCCTTACTGGCCAATGTGTAAAAGCTTGTCAGGAGTTAGCAAGAAAGGTGAAGATGGGTTTCTTGACCATTTATTGAATTGTATGAAGGTTATCAGGAAGAAATTAGAATATAATACACATAATTACCTGGGACTCTCCCTGTTATAGAAACTTGGACGATATGGCCATTTAGGTGAATGACCTCTCCAGCAGTGAGGTCTTCTACTAATGCCTTCAAACCCCTGTTTATACATATGTAGAAAGACCAGACTTACCTTTGACACGGGCTCTCTGTGCCCATAGGACCCGGAATAAATCCCAAGGTACATGCCTCAGAGACCAAGTCCAACCGTGAAGGGGGAAGATCAGTCCGGGAGAAACCACTAGATCTCGGTGATCCCCGGGCGATCTTGTGCACAGCCTTCCCGTCTCGACCCCGGTGCAACAGGTCCGGGCTTCCCAGCCCTACTCCAAACCCCAGGGGGAGGGTGGGAGGGCACCGGTCTCTGCCCCCTCCAGCTGGAGAGAAGGATTACGTATAAAGACCCTTTAAGACCTGGTTTCCCAGCTCTTTGATCTCTTCTCCCCGGTCTTCAGCTCCAGGTGCCCGGTTTCAAGATCACAGCTCCACTGTCTAAGAGATCTCCCCCAGATCCAGGTGCCTGACTACAGGATCTGCTTCCCCAGATCTGCACCCCCTGTTCCCGGTCCTTGGTTCTTATATCCAGGTGGCTCTGGCTCTTTCTTAACTCTCACTCCCGCCGTGGCTGCTTCCCGTACTCGGGAAGGGAAGAAGAGGCACCGGAGACTGAGAGCCAGTGGCAGCAGGAGAAGGTGGATGAGGGGGAGGAAGGAGCAGAGGAGGAGAGATCAGGGGGAGGAGGGAATGTAAAAGGGGCTGGGACTGTGCGTGTGAGAGACCCTCACATATCACATCAGGGAGGGGAAACCCCTTCAGTACTAGAGCAGGACATAGCACTCAAATGGTCAATCTCTATATCTCAGTGCACTTTCCCCTCTCCCTGCTTCTCTTCCCTGCCTCCTCCTTCCCCACCCTCCTCTTCCCTAGAGTTGCTGCTGTTCCGCATTCCTGGTAGGTAAAGGGTCGCCCTGGACTGACCTTTTGCTTTGCTAGATGACAGCTTCAGGCAAATGTTGCATGATTCCCAGGATTGAAATTCCAGAGGCACCAGTATAATAACACCTAGCCCCCAGCACAGAGGTTACCCACTTACAGACACTCAGCACCCACCATCTTTAGTAGCAAGCACACACACACACACACACACACACACACCTCTCTTAACTGACCCTTATTGTGTGGGATTTATCTTCTTACACACATTGTGGTCTATTTAATAAAAACTTCGGGCTCCAAAACGGGGACAATACTATTGCAAAAATTATTTAAAAAAAGCACCATATTTATCAAATAAAAGGAATCACATTGAAAGTAATATATTTTTTCCCCTTTGATAAATCTGTTGCATATTTTGAACTGGTTTGCAGATGGGAGACTTTAGTAAATAACCCCTATTGACTTCAACCAGATCTCTAACCTTTTTGCACACATATTTTGGGGTCTATTTACTAAAGTCTCCTGGCTAAAAAAAAACAGGGCAACACCCCCACTCCCATTATCATTCAAATAAAAGTAATTCCATTGAAAGCAAAGGGAGTTTTTCCTCTGATAAATCTGGTGAAAATCTTTTGCACTTAATTTTCCTTAGTTTTGCAGCCTTTGAGACTTTAGTTAAAAAAAAAAAAAAAAAACATTGTCTTTCAACCAGTACATCTGTAATCAGAAATTTGACACAAGATGATTCAACATCAGTTACACAATGGATAGAGTTTATTAACATAGGGAAATATGTATCAAGGCAAAAGGGCACAATTCTGGGGCACAAAATCTGCACCAGATATCAAAAGAAAAAAATTCAATGGAAATCAATATGATTTTTTCCTTTGACACATTTGGTGCAATTGTTGTGCCCCAGATTTTGCCCACATTCCAAGGTGGTGCCCCATTGGATCCACCACCCAATCTGAGGGAGCTATGCACTAAGCAGCGAGCTTTTTCGCGCGAGTCTGAAATTTGGACTCGCACGTTAAAAAGTGAAGCCAAACGAGGGATTCACTAACAAGTGAATCCCATTTTGGTCCGTGCGATCCAAAAAATGCCAGAATGCGCAAGTTGTTCCCCCCCCCCCCTGCTATTGCGCTTAAACTTGTAAAGCGCGATAGCTGAGAAAAAAAAGCAGCCTGTAAGAGCTGCATGGAGATGCTGCGTCTCCATACACGGCTCTTACCGGCAATCGTACAGTATAAATATACATTTTAATAATGATATACATGTGAAGGATGTCTCCTGAGCTGAACTTCATTTGGTTTCAGCCTCGGGGACCCCCTACTTCATGACATACAGGCCGCGTTATGGGGTGCCGGTATCCCCTGTGCTTTTAGAGCTGCCGCGTCACATGACCGGGGGATTTAAATCCTGCCGGGGGATACCGGCACCCTGCAACTGGGCCTAAATCTCATGAAGTAGGGGGTCCCCGAGGCTGAAACCAATGCTGTTCAGCTCAGGAGACCCCCTGCTCATCTACACTAGTATCAAAACACACATAAAATAAAAAATAATTCATTACCGTAGCGGCTATCCGCTATGGTAATGAAGCTGCCTTAATATAACTTTTATTAATAGAGTGAGGGAGCAGGGGGTCTCCTGAGCTGAACCGCGTTGATTTCAGCCTCGGGGACCCCCTGCTTCCCGAGATACAGGCCCAGATATGGGGTGCCGGTATCTCCTTCATTATTTACATGTCGCACGTGATGTGACGTGGGCGCTTTAAAAATGGCGGCGACACTGGCATCTGATGACCCATACAGGGGCCGGTAACTCAGGAAGCAGGGGATCCCTGAGCAAGAAATCAAATCGGTTCAGCTCAGGAGACGCCCTGCTCCTGCACATTATTTAAAAAAAAGATATTAAAGCAGCTTAATTTCCTTAGCGGCTATCTGCTAAGGCAATGAAGGGGTTAAGGCACAATAGCATGTTTATTGGGGACAATTGCCCCCAATAAATATTGCAATACACAACACACCCACCCCCTGGGCCCCCAACAACCCCTTTACTCCCCTAACATACATCACTGCTGATCTCCTCTTCTCCCTCTACCACTTGCCCTCTTGATCCCATTCCCTCCCATCTCCTAAAACCTCTTGCTCCTTCTATAATCCCTATGCTCACACAGATCTTTAACTCTTCCCTCTACTCTGGAACCTTTCCATCCTCCTTCAAGCATGCAACAGTCATACCATTACTCAAAAACAGCAAGCTTGACCCTACCTGTCCTTTTAACTATCAACCTGTCTCCCTCCTGCCTTTTGCCTCCAAACTCCTTGAAAGTCTTGTATTCTTTCGATTGCTACACTTTCTCAACACCTATTCTCTTCTAGACCCTCTACAATCTGGCTTCCGCACTGCTCACTCTACTGAAACAGCCCTCACTAAAATAACTGACGACCTCCATGCTGCCAAAGGCAAAGGTTATTACACTCTGCTCATATTACTCGACCTCTCTGCAGCATTCGACACCGTGGACCACCCTCTTCTCCTTCACATTCTCCATACTCTTGGTATTCGGAATAAAGCTCTATCCTGGATCTCCTCTTACCTCTCCCATCGTACTTTCAGTGTCGCTTTTGCTAACACCTCCTCCTCCTCTATTAATCTCTCTGTGGGGGTACCCCAGGGCTCTGTCCTGGGACCCCTTCTCTTTTCTCTTTACACACTCTCTCTAGGTGACCTAATGACATCTTTTGGGTTTAAATATCACCTCTATGCTGACGGCACACAAATTTACCTTTCAACCCCTGGCCTTACACCTGCTATACAGACCAAAGTTTCTGAATGCCTCTATGGAATATCATCCTGAATGGCCATCCGCCGACTGAAACTTAACATGGCAAAAGCAGAGCTCCTTGTACTTCCTCCCAAACCTTGCCCTACTACCTCCTTCCAAATTACTATTGGAAAACGATCATTCACCCAGTAACCCAAGCACGCTGCCTAGGGGTTACACTTAATTCCTCTCTCTCATTCTCCTCTCATATTCAAAACGTTTCTAAAACTTGTTGCTTTTTCCTCCGCAATATCACAAAGATACGTCCTTTCCTCTGTTACTTGACTGCTAAAACTCTGACTCAGGCCCGCATTCTCTCACGTCTCGATTACTGCAACCTCCTGCTGTCCGGCCTTCCTACCTCTCACCTGTCTCCCCTACAATCTATCCTAAACGCTGCTGCCAGAATCACTCTACTCTTTTCTAAATCTGTCTCCGCATCTCCCCGCCTGAAATCCCTCTCCTGGCTTCCGATCAAATCCCGTATCTCACACACATTCTTCTGCCCCTCCTTACATCTCAGCCCTAATTTCTCGCTATGCACCAACCCGACTCCTGCATTCTTCTCAAGGATGTCTTCTTTCTACCCCCTTTTTATCTAAAGCTCTCTCCCGCCTTAAACCTTTCTCACTTTCTGCCCCGCACCTCTGGAATGCCCTTCCCCTCAATACCCGACTAGCACCCTCTCCATACACCTTTAAGACCCACCTTAAGACACATCTGCTTAAAGAAGCATATGAATAGCACTGGATAATCCTGGACACATGATACATAAAGCTTGGCCCCATGCAGACGCACTTACTAGAATTCCCTCCTACTGTCTATATATGTTCCCCAACCTACCAATTAGATTGTAAGCTCTTCGGAGCAGGGACTCCTCTTCCTTAATGTTACTTTTATTTCTGAAGCACTTATTCCCATGACCTGTTATTTATATTATTTGTTATTTATATGATATGTATTACTACTGTGAAGCGCTATGTACATTTATGGCGCTATATAAATAAACAGAAAAAAGAATGGTGTAAAACAGCGCTAGTATATAAATTAAAACACTTATATGTTAAAAAACTGGCAGCCAGGTAAACACTGACAGTACAGTCAGTCAAAGCACAATTAGAAAAAAAGAAGAACCGGCGCCACAGTGAATAATGAAAACCAAACCAATAGAATGTAATGTCCAAATGGAGTCCTATTAAAGTTGGTAATCAAGGATGCTCACGTCAACGATGTGATATGAAAAAAAGAAGAAGAAAAACAAATTATGGTGCAGTAACTCAAATTAGGAGGTGAAAAGGTGGGCTAAACACACAAGACAAACAGGACATACAAACCAAGACAAACACACATGAAACGTAACACTAGCACAGGCCTATTAATAAAGAAATGCTGATTTAATAAGGTGGAGGGTGAATGAGACACGCATCCGGAGGGGCAAAATTACAACCCTACTCACAAGATGCCAGATAAAACAAGCAGCGAACTGGGGACATGCAGCTGGGCTTCCAAGATGGCGACCGGGATCCTCTCACTGGCGTCCTCACGTGACAGGGGTGAAAGGCTGAATCCCTCAGGTGATACAACTTCCGGACGGGTGTGACGTCACGTCCGCTGGAGATCCACACCGGACGTTCTTTAGAGCACTAGTCCTCCACTGGTGAGCCGCAATGTCCTCAAAAGTCAACCGCTTGACTTGACTAAAAATCGCCAGATACACACTTCTCCAAACCTGGAACAGCACTAAAAACACTGGAAACTTCCCGACGCGTTTCGTACGCATGCGCGTACTTCTTCAAGGGATGTGCCAACCCCTTGGACTCTATGATATATATACCATCAGTCCTGAGCTCTGATTTGTTAATTAATGATTGTATTAAATTAACCCCATATTGGGCATACTCGAGGCGGCACTGGGGGATAGGCATATGCTAAACAAATACACAAAAAACACACAAAAAACTTAGACAACATTAAACATAATGACATTAATACATAAAAACATTAAAACATTAAAACATTAAAAAGCATTAAGAAAATAAATATTAAGAGGCAGACAATTGAATGATTCACAAAAAAGCCTTAAGTTCAAAGTCTATGTTTAACCCTTTAGGGGACATAGTTTTCAGTTCATATATCCAGTAAGCTTCACGCATACTGGCCTGCTGGAGTCTATTTCCCCCTCTTGGGTTAACATCAACTATCTCGATAGCCTGACAGCAAAGACCATTAGGGTTTTTGTCATGACAAACGAGAAAGTGATGTGAAACACTGTGTGTCACCAAGCCCCTTTTAATATTGTAAATGTGCTCGTAGATACGTCTTTGGAACGTCCTCCCTGTTCTGCCTACATATTGCAAGCCACAGGGGCATTGCAATAGGTATATAACATATATTGAATGACAGTTAATAAATTTTTGTATGGAGTAGCTCTTATTAGTGACGTTAGATTTAAACTGTCTAGCACTCTTACTATAGAGGCATGCTGTACACTTAGCACAGGTATAAAAGCCTTTCAAGCTCCCTCCTTGTCCCTGCTTATGTTGTTTCACTGGACAGCTGGGGGCTAGCTTTGACTTAAGGTTATTGGCCTTTGAAAATATGATGTTAGGTCTTTTGGGGAGAATGTCCACTAACACCTCATCTTGTAACAAGATTGGCCAATATTTGTTAATAATTTGTTTTATTTTTGGCGCCATCTCATTATACTGCGTAATGAACGCTACCTGCTTATTACTCCTTTCTTGCGTATCCTTTTTTTTATATTGGAGTAAAGTGTCTCTATGTATCCCATTGACTTGATTAAAAGCTTCATTAAAGTCAGACTCTGAATATTTTCTATTAATAAATTTTTGTTTTAGATCTTCAGATTGGATCATAAAGTTCTCTACTTCGGAACAATTACGTTTAAGGCGTACCAGTTGGCCTTTCGGAATGTTTCGCAACCACTGGGGGTTATGCTGACTATCTGTGCGTACATAATTGTTAGCCTGCACAGGTTTAAAAAAGGTCTTAGTGTGCAGTATTTCATTTTTAACATATATGTGAAGATCTAGAAAATTAATGTGCTTAATGCTAGAACTACAAGTGAATTTAAGATTAAGGTGATTGTGATTAAGGTATGTGCAAAAATTATCAAGTGATTCCTGAGTGCCTGACCATACAAAAAACACATCGTCAATGTAGCGCCGCCAGAGCACCAGGTTTGCTCCTAGAGGACAGTTGTTCCAAATAAACTCCTCCTCCCAACTGTCCATAAAAAGGTTGGCATAACTAGGAGCAAACCTCGTGCCCATAGCGGTACCACATTTCTGAATGTAATACTGTGAGTTGAATGTGAAATAATTGTGTGACAAAATAAACCTAATACCGTCTATCAAAAAATTCCTTTTAATGGGTGAATAGTTACTTGAAGTTTCCAATTTGCGAGACACGGCCACACAACCTTGATGATGATTAATGACAGTATATAAAGATGTTACATCAGCCGTGGCAAGTATATAGCCACGCTGCCATTTTAGATCTTTTAAAATTTGTAAAATATGTGTCGTGTCTCGCAAATAGGATCTAACACCAGTGACAACAGGTTGGAGATGGTGATCAATAAATTGTGAAAGGTTGGAAGTGAGGGAAGGAATACCTGAAATAATAGGTCTCCCCGGGGGTGCAGTTAAACTCTTGTGTATTTTAGGTATAAAATAAAATAACGGTGTACGTGGAAACTGAACCGACAAAAAATTAAACTCATCTTCACATATTGCTCCACTATCTACGCCAGAAGTCAGCAATTCTCCAAGTTCGGCCCTAAATTGGACCAAAGGGTCACCGCTAAGGGGGAGGTATGTGGTTCTGTCACTCAAAAGTCTATTAGACTCCTGTAAATAATAATCTTTGTCCATCACCACAATACCCCCACCCTTATCAGCTGACTTAATAACAATGGAGTCATTCTTCTCTAGATTTTGGACTGCCTCTTTTTCCTGAATATTAAAATTATCCTATGCGAAAGAGATTGGTCAAAGAAAACCAAGGAGATTAATGCCACTAAGGTAGAAAATAAGAAACCAACTCCACCAATAGGATCCAAAGAGCTTAAGGCCAATAGGAGCAAATTTATGCATAAGGAAGTGAAAACTGGCCCTAAGAGACCCATTACTAATGTATTAGTTCCTACTCCATTTATTCCTACTAAACCACCTTTACATGACAAAAGTTTATATTTGCAGCAAAAAAGAGCCAAGGAACGGTATGATGCACTGACATTACCACAGTCAATACCTATACCGGTCAGCAATAGATACACACTGCTGTCCGATATAGGATCTGAGAGTGATGCGGAGAGCATTTCATACACACCCCTCCCTACACCTGCCATTAAGTCCAACTTTTCTTTTTTAGAATGGAGGAAAGAGAGAGAGCATATCTTTCCAGAGGTGGAAATTGTCAAACAACCATCCGAAAACCAACCTCCTATGAATTACAAAAAAAGAAAGACAGGGTCCGAGGGAGAAGAGGAGGTACTAGTAGAAATCAGTTAAAGAATAGGGTTGAGTATTCCAATATTTTCAATATCAGCAAACACCATCTAACTGATATTGAAAAGAGGGTACTCAACAAAGGCCTTACATTTGCCCCGGTTTGTGGACCAAATAGTTTCAACCTATTTATAGACGTCCACAAATTTGCTCGCAAACTCGCCCTGAAAAAATATTTTGCTAGGGACGCAATATCCAACCAAATGAGCCCTAATAGAGAGGCACTCAGTATGACTAACCCTCATGAAAGGATCTTTAAGCCAACATCCACTTTCTACCCTAAGTTCGCCCAAGGACACCTGGTGAGCTCATTTGTAGAAATGGTTAGTACAGATCTTGAGAATTCATGCAGAACTTACAAAATCCAAAAGGATAATTTTAATATTCAGGAAAAAGAGGCAGTCCAAAATCTAGAGAAGAATGACTCCATTGTTATTAAGTCAGCTGATAAGGGTGGGGGTATTGTGGTGATGGACAAAGATTATTATTTACAGGAGTCTAATAGACTTTTGAGTGACAGAACCACATACCTCCCCCTTAGCGGTGACCCTTTGGTCCAATTTAGGGCCGAACTTGGAGAATTGCTGACTTCTGGCGTAGCTAGTGGAGCAATATGTGAAGATGAGTTTAATTTTTTGTCGGTTCAGTTTCCACGTACACCGTTATTTTATTTTATACCTAAAATACACAAGAGTTTAACTGCACCCCCGGGGAGACCTATTATTTCAGGTATTTCTTCCCTCACTTCCAACCTTTCACAATTTATTGATCACCATCTCCAACCTGTTGTCACTGGTGTTAGATCCTATTTGCGAGACACGACACATATTTTACAAATTTTAAAAGATCTAAAATGGCAGCGTGGCTATATACTTGCCACGGCTGATGTAACATCTTTATATACTGTCATTAATCATCATCAAGGTTGTGTGGCCGTGTCTCGCAAATTGGAAACTTCAAGTAACTATTCACCCATTAAAAGGAATTTTTTGATAGACGGTATTAGGTTTATTTTGTCACACAATTATTTCACATTCAACTCACAGTATTACATTCAGAAATGTGGTACCGCTATGGGCACGAGGTTTGCTCCTAGTTATGCCAACCTTTTTATGGACAGTTGGGAGGAGGAGTTTATTTGGAACAACTGTCCTCTAGGAGCAAACCTGGTGCTCTGGCGGCGCTACATTGACGATGTGTTTTTTGTATGGTCAGGCACTCAGGAATCACTTGATAATTTTTGCACATACCTTAATCACAATCACCTTAATCTTAAATTCACTTGTAGTTCTAGCATTAAGCACATTAATTTTCTAGATCTTCACATATATGTTAAAAATGAAATACTGCACACTAAGACCTTTTTTAAACCTGTGCAGGCTAACAATTATGTACGCGCAGATAGTCAGCATAACCCCCAGTGGTTGCGAAACATTCCGAAAGGCCAACTGGTACGCCTTAAACGTAATTGTTCCGAAGTAGAGAACTTTATGATCCAATCTGAAGATCTAAAACAAAAATTTATTAATAGAAAATATTCAGAGTCTGACTTTAATGAAGCTTTTAATCAAGTCAATGGGATACATAGAGACACTTTACTCCAATATAAAAAAAAGGATACGCAAGAAAGGAGTAATAAGCAGGTAGCGTTCATTACGCAGTATAATGAGATGGCGCCAAAAATAAAACAAATTATTAACAAATATTGGCCAATCTTGTTACAAGATGAGGTGTTAGTGGACATTCTCCCCAAAAGACCTAACATCATATTTTCAAAGGCCAATAACCTTAAGTCAAAGCTAGCCCCCAGCTGTCCAGTGAAACAACATAAGCAGGGACAAGGAGGGAGCTTGAAAGGCTTTTATACCTGTGCTAAGTGTACAGCATGCCTCTATAGTAAGAGTGCTAGACAGTTTAAATCTAACGTCACTAATAAGAGCTACTCCATACAAAAATTTATTAACTGTCATTCAATATATGTTATATACCTATTGCAATGCCCCTGTGGCTTGCAATATGTAGGCAGAACAGGGAGGACGTTCCAAAGACGTATCTACGAGCACATTTACAATATTAAGAGGGGCTTGGTGACACACAGTGTTTCACATCACTTTCTCGTTTGTCATGACAAAAACCCTAATGGTCTTTGCTGTCAGGCTATCGAGATAGTTGATGTTAACCCAAGAGGGGGAAATAGACTCCAGCAGGCCAGTATGCGTGAAGCTAACTGGATATATGAACTGAAAACTATGTCCCCTAAAGGGTTAAACATAGACTTTGAACTTAAGGCTTTTTTGTGAATCATTCAATTGTCTGCCTCTTAATATTTATTTTCTTAATGCTTTTTAATGTTTTAATATTTTAATGTTTTTATGTATTAATGTCATTATGTTTAATGTTGTCTAAGTTTTTTATGTGTTTTTTGTGTATTTGTTTAGCATATGCCTATCCCCCAGTGCCGCCTCGAGTATGCCCAATATGGGGTTAATTTAATACAATCATTAATTAACAAATCAGAGCTCAGGACTGATGGTATATATATCATAGAGTCCAAGGGGTTGGCACATCCCTTGAAGAAGTACGCGCATGCGTACGAAACGCGTCGGGAAGTTTCCAGTGTTTTTAGTGCTGTTCCAGGTTTGGAGAAGTGTGTATCTGGCGATTTTTAGTCAAGTCAAGCGGTTGACTTTTGAGGACATTGCGGCTCACCAGTGGAGGACTAGTGCTCTAAAGAACGTCCGGTGTGGATCTCCAGCGGACGTGACGTCACACCCGTCCGGAAGTTGTATCACCTGAGGGATTCAGCCTTTCACCCCTGTCACGTGAGGACGCCAGTGAGAGGATCCCGGTCACCATCTTGGAAGCCCAGCTGCATGTCCCCAGTTCGCTGCTTGTTTTATCTGGCATCTTGTGAGTAGGGTTGTAATTTTGCCCCTCCGGATGCGTGTCTCATTCACCCTCCACCTTATTAAATCAGCATTTCTTTATTAATAGGCCTGTGCTAGTGTTACGTTTCATGTGTGTTTGTCTTGGTTTGTATGTCCTGTTTGTCTTGTGTGTTTAGCCCACCTTTTCACCTCCTAATTTGAGTTACTGCACCATAATTTGTTTTTCTTCTTCTTTTTTTCATATCACATCGTTGACGTGAGCATCCTTGATTACCAACTTTAATAGGACTCCATTTGGACATTACATTCTATTGGTTTGGTTTTCATTATTCACTGTGGCGCCGGTTCTTCTTTTTTGCTATATAAATAAAGACATACAATACAATAAAAGATCTTAATTTTTTTTTATGCACAGGAATGATACTATATGCCGGCGGTGGCCCTCGTGTGGTCCCCGCAGGTGCTCGGGGGTCTCTGCTTGCCTGCGGTACCAATCCTGTGCCCAAAAAAAAAAACCCATAAATAAATACACCCCACCCGCCCCCTAACACATACAGTACAATAACGGACAAAATTACTATTATCCAGATATGGATAATAGTGCATTTGCCCATTTAAAATACAACATCAACAAGCTGAAAAAAGTAAATAACATTTGCACTCACCCCTGCCAGGCTGCCATGATGAAGGCCGTCCTCATCCTCATCATCGTCCATGGCCTCCGTTCCACAAACAGTACAATAAAAAATACAATCTAGTGTCCCCTGAGCCCTTAATCACCTTAGCGGTTAGTAACCATTATAGTAATTAAGGGGTTAACCCACCCTCTCCAACTACCCACCCAGGACCCTTAACCACCCTCCCCAGGCAACTAACCCCACCCTTAACCCATTCATTGGTACAGTATGTACATCATGCTCATAAAATATGGGCATGATTTACCACTATAGCAAGAAATGGTGATAGAATAAAAAGAACAGAACCAATTAAAAACACATTACATTGCAAAATCAACACATTACTTATGCCAATCAAACAATTGAATGGTACAGTGGGTACATTATGCCCATAATATATGGGCATGATTTAACACTATGTCAGTCAATGTTCAACCTAAAAATAAACAATCACAAACAAGATCCAAACAATCACAAAATA
Organism: Ascaphus truei; assembly: GCF_040206685.1. Lineage (NCBI taxonomy): Eukaryota > Metazoa > Chordata > Amphibia > Anura > Ascaphidae > Ascaphus > Ascaphus truei. The sequence continues at coordinate 57,229,257 of NC_134488.1, read as the reverse complement.
AAAACAAATTAAGAAGTAAACAGAACAAAATTACCACCAATCAATTAATCAAATCCAAAATAAAGACCAGAATAAACAATTAAAACACCAACACAAAACCATGAATAAATCAAATAAAAATCCAAATAAACAGCATCATTAAAAAACAAAACTCAAACATTAATCCAACATTAAAAAGCAAACACAAATCAAAAGCCAGATATAAACCATTTAAAACACCACCAAAAATGCCAACACACAAAATCCAAACGGAAAATAAATAGCATAAAAAATAAAAAAACAAAGTACCAATATACATTTAAAATACATACAAGCAAGCATTTGCCAAAACCACCATTGCTTCTAACTGTATGTATGTATAGCAGTAAAGTGCCATACATAAATACATAAGCAATGAATGTGGTAAAAAAATAATAATCACAATTAAAATTAAATTAAAAATACCTGTAAAATAAAAATAACATACATTCAATTTTATTCTTTACCTTTTAGATGTCTTCACCATCCGATTCCTGGGGACACCGCAACCTCTCGAACCAATCCACAAACTCAAATAGGAATGGGCCACAGGTAAAATAAATCCAAAGTCCTTTTCTTCTTTCTTTTAAATTTGTAATCCATTTAGGGGTCTTCTATCTTCTTCTTCATCTTCTTCTGGATCTTCTTCATCTGGATCTTCATCTGGATCTTCTTCATCTTCATCGGTCTTCATTCGGCACGCCCTTGTCCTTCTATTGGTGGAGGAGGCTTTTTGCTGTCAAATGAGGCTGCAAAGGCTTTTATAGGCCTATGACATCACATTTTAGGCAAATGGTTCACACGCCATCTGATTGGCCTGTGAAAACCATGTGCCTTTTTTTGATGACGTCATGTAAAGGAAATGAAGCCATCCACTCAGAATGGCTGTGCTTCCTTTCCCTTTAACATGACGTCACCAAAAGCAGCATGGCTTGAGGACATGGACAGTGATGAGGATGAGGACGGCCTTCATCGTGGCAGCCTGGCAGGGGTGAGTGCAAGATGTATTTACTTTATTTATGCTGCTTAATGTATTTTAAATGGGCAAATGCACTATTATCAATATCTGGATCATAGTAATTTTGCCCATTATTGTACTGTATGTGTTAGGGGGCAGGTGGGGAGTGGGGTGTATTTATTTAAAAGTATTGGCCTTTGTGTTTTTTTTGGGCACAGCATTGGTACCGCAGGCCAGCGGCGACCCATCGACTCCCGTGGGGATCACCCGAGAGCCCCGGGCTCCCGTGGGGATCACCCAAGGGCCCTAGACTCCCCTGGGATCACCCGAGGGCCCCAGACTCCCGCGGGGATCACCTGAGGGCCCTAGACTCCCGTGGGGATCACCCAAGGGCCCACGGATACACGCGGGGATCTGCCACGGACGCCCGCTGGCCTGTTGTATCAATGCTGTGCTGAAAAAAAGATAAACAAAGATTTTCTGACTGTCTCCATTTCTTTTGTGTCAGCCTTTAGCTGGTGAAAAGAAATGCTGAGTTTTTAAAGTGCGATACACTTATCACTGCTTAGTGAATCGTGCTGACTGGCAAAAAACGGCTTGTTTGCCGTTTTTTGCCTGATCGGACGATTTTTTTTTTCACTGACTTTTTTCCCCATGGAAAATGCCTTTTAAGAGCAATACTGCAGTGTTATCACTGCTTTGTGAATCACGCTGCACGCAGTATCGGTCTTAAAAGGACTTTTCACTGCTTAGTGCATAGCCCCCTGAGTCTCTTAACTGACTTAATACAGATAAGCACAAAGCACTCCCCTACTGCACCAAGTTTCTCAGCTGCCCTTTTGCTAAAGGCCACAAGAAACAACATACGATTTGTCAAAGAAAACGAAGCGTATTTAAAGCAGCTGGATTTCTTTTCCATTGATAAATCTGGCACAATCCTTTTGCACCATTTTTGTAGTTGATAGATTTTAATAAATAATAAACTTCCAAGTTAGCAAATTCTGAATATTCTCAGCAACAAACTGTATCCAGCACCAAATTCAGCACATAGCACATTGTACAAACAAAATAGTTCCATGTTAGTGGCAACTGCGGCCCTAGCCAATTTAAAAGAAGCCACCTTCAAATAGTTCCCTGCATGGAGAATGAGTTATCTAGAAGCTCATTCCCAAATTATAAGTGGAATGAAAAAGGGATATGAGTGGCCCATAATGTCTTTATTGTTCCCTGCAATATTAATTATCCATTAAATGTGCCATTTCCACTCTACATTTGCTAATTTGGTATGACAAACAGTACCATCCTCTATCTTGTAGATTTCATAAGTTGAAATAAAAGTCTTTGGTTAATCTAGTTAACACTTCATAACGGTCCTAAGATAAACATCACATTCAGGGACCAAGTGGCCTGATAAGAACACACCTCATAAATGCCATGCTATTGACAAGGGAATTGCTTATTGCTGTAACACTTGAGTTGCAGTATAGATAACATGTAAATGAGGACTGGTTGAGGTCAGCTGGATATGAGAGCTGCACGCTGTGGTCTTGTAACATTCACCAAGGGCCTCCACCACCACAGCTTGATTGTAACCACTTTGGAAATGTGATTCATTATTTTCTTATTTTTTACTCCTTGCACATTACAACCTGTAAACACCACAATATCACACACAGCTGTGTGATGTTTATTGCGAAATTATTCTTTTGTTTGTTCTTTTCTATTTCTTTTCTGGCAAGGAGCTGGTATAATAAATAAGGTGCTGGTTTAAATACACAAGCTTGCCAGTTCATGTCTTGTATTGACCACTTTAGTTTTTGTTGGGCAGTGAGCACATCACTTTATCACTCCAGGGACAGGATTCACTAAGGCTGGTTCTATACTGCCGGGGCGTGCTACGCCGTGCGCGCACACGGCAGTTATAGATGGCTGAGGTCAGCCGGCCCTTCTATACAAGGGCCACGCGCACGGCAGGGAGCCGACAGACCACGGGGAAGAGAAGGAAAATCATCTTTTTGCGACGCTACCGGCGCTGAATGTGTGTGTGTGTGTGTGTGTGTGTGTGTATGTGTGTATGTGTGTATGTATTTGTGTGTCTGTACAAATGTAATAAATATTTTATTTTTACCAATGTTTTTTTTTTAATAAATTATAAATTACACATTACACACACACACACACACACACACACACACACACACACACACACACACACACACACACACACACACACACACACACACACACACACACACACACACACACACACACACACACACACACACACACACGCACGCACGCACACGCACACACACACATATACATACACACACACACATATACATACACACACACACATATACATACACACACACACATATACATACACACACATATACATATACATATACACACAAACACACACAAACACAGTACCTTCACAGCTCACAGCATACACAGTATACACACAAAAAGTATGCGGCACGTGCATGCGCCTTCGAACAGGCGTGCGCGCGCACGGCCGCACACACTATATAACAGCCCTAAGTCACAATACTGGGTATTATACCCCGATCCGGTGTTAATGGCCATTGACATGCATGGATGTTAATAATGGATTCGGGCTCGACACATCGCAGCACAGTTTATTGAATCCAGGTCTTTAAACTTGGCATCAGTAAGAACATGCTCAAAATGAGAAGCATGGCAGATGTATGTTACAATCATGATACAAAGTTTGATTATGTTAGCGACTGACCATAATTATTATATGCTCTATGAACATCAAAAGCAAAATTACTTTTAACTTTTAATGTAGCATAAAAGTTTGCATTACAAACATAGGCTCTTTTATTACCACTACAAGCCATTTTATTGTTCTCAGTTTAAATTAGAAAGGAAGAGAAAAGTGCTTGTGATGGTAATATATTGTAGGCTCTATGCAGCATACATTTCTAATGAGTTCGGAAGATAGAAAGAGTAAAGGTAGTTTTTACGAGGTTTAAATACTGTGCGTGTATGTGTGTATATATGTGTTGTGTGTGTATATATATATATATATATATATATATATATATATATATATATATATATATATTCCCATAATAGCACTCTGGTGTAACAAAAGATAATACATTTTATTATAATATCACATACATTAAAACAGTTTCCAATACCCTCACATAACAACAAATCCCTGAGTAATGGCTAATGAATATAGAAAGCCCTATACCAGATGGAGGAAAGTCACATTATGAATCCCTATTTATTCAAAACCACAGAGTAATGAGTCATGTGAGCGGCCTCAAACCCTTTAGACCCTTAGACCGTCCGGTCCTGTATTGAAAATGGTGGAATGAGACAAGCCTTCAACAAACATTAGGCATAAAAGGTAACATAACCTCAGAGTTGATAACAAACAAGGAAATGCATCAGCACTCATGTGTAAATAGCAGCATAAAGCTACAGCAACCCGTAAACAGCCAGTAAGGAAAATGCAAAAATGGCTGTACACACAGTTCATATAGACTCACTATTCCACATAGGTATACATTGTGAGAAAGTCCCAGGAGCCAACGATGGTCATATATAGAATAAAGATAAGTAGATACTTATGCAGAAAGCAGCTTCAGGAACTTAGAATCTGTTGCTGGTACAGCTGAAGCTAGACATGAGTGCATCACCTTGTATGCGGTCATGAGGTGGGGATGTGAGGGACACAGAGAGGACAAGGACATACAGGCAACCCCAACGTACGTTTTGCCGTCCTGCTTCTTCAGGGGGCAATATATATATATATATATACTGGCAGAGATGGCAGCTTCCAAGAACTGAAATCAGTGACATTTGCGGGTTCTGGATCATCTATTGTATTTAAATAGAAAACTACTGATTTTTATCATTGAAGTCTAAGATGCTGATGCCAAATATAAGTGAGGCTGACTTCTAATCAGAGAGACTCACAGAAAATATATGAGTTGATAGGTCTGAATGGGTTAGCTTTCCAACAAAGTATGTTACGTGAATATCAAATGAAGAACCTACTGTATGATTATTCAGGAGATGGAGTGGCTCAGTCAGTAAAGACAGTGATTGTTAACAATAATGCTGAGTTTGAAGTATGGAAACGTGGTTCAATTCTTGCTGTCTGCTTCTTGTGACCTTGGGCAAGTCACTTTATCTCATTGTGCCTCAGGCACCAACAAAAACAGACTGTAAGATCATCTGGGTGTCTTACCTAAGGTCCTCAATGTGCTCTAGTACTGAGTTTCTTGGTGAGTAGCATGTTAGAAAAAGTGAAATAAATATGATCTGCAAAACAGAGCAAGGAAAGAGAACATTGTTGAGGGCTGTAAGATCAACACTGTAATGTCTATTCACAAGTTCAATGAATCTACCCACTAGATCTTTTTTCACTAAGTAATAATTTGAACAAATGTAATAATTCAACAAGTAAGAATTAGGAAAACACATTTAATTATAATAAATAAAAATGGATTTTGTCCTGATCTGACATTATGATCATTGCAGCCAATGTACCAGTTTATTGTCAATTCATTGGAACACAATGGCCTTCAGTTTTTGATAATCATCAGTCTAAAAAAAATAGTGAAACATGATCTGCTGTGAGCTGCAATGATTTTGACAAAGTATTGGTATACAGCTGCAATACTGACATTGTCAGCTCCTTCTAATAAAAAAAAATACTAAAGTAAGGCAAAAATAATACCATTAGTGACTAACATGTTCAAAAGGAGTGCAAGCTTTAAGGGCCACTCTGGTCCCTTCTTCAGATTGTTTCCATGTACTCTATGGGCTAACACTATGCCATTCTATATCCGTGTCGGCTCATCATGACATTGGATATGTCACCTTATCTCCATGTTGTGCATATGGCACTAACATTAAATAGTAAGTTCCATAGGGTGCAGACTCATTCTTGAAAGTTTATATTTATACGCCAGCACTTTTGAAGAACATATTATCATTATAAATTCTGATGACACTGCTCTGCATTGATAGATCCTGTTTTATACATATGCCTTTAAGGCTCTTTATTTACATTGTAAGGAACGTACAGAAGGAATATAAGCACAGTGTGTTACGTGCATTACTTAAGCATTCCAGGACATGCCCTGTGGGTGTGTTTAGGCAACGGAAGCTATTGGTTCTGAGGCTCTCCGTGGTGCATTTTTGCTTTATCCTAGAGACCTCTTTGAAGTCACCAAAAAGAAAGAAAAAAACGAACCCTCCAGGCACATGAATAGCTCTCCGTATCTCCATAGTTTCTGCATTAGCTAAATAACAGGATTAGAAAGCACTGGTAATGTTTGGGAGGTTTGAAAAAACTATTCCCACTATGAAATTTTAAGTCTTTGCAGCGCAATTTGCGCTGCAATCAAGAATTCGTTCTCTCTGTTCCAGTGAGGAAACATGTAATGGTTAAAGCATTAGAGTTGCATACTACAGGGATGTACTATATTAAGGCAAAGAGAAGTGTGTTGTGCACAGGTCTCCAATTTTGCTCTTGACTGCGTAGTATGTAAGAAGCCAGTTAGTCAAGTTTCTTACTTCTGCTACCGATAGTTAATCTGGGAGATTTATGTCACTGGATTTCTTTGAGCAAAGAATACAGAAAAGTAGGAAATTACAGGTGCAGAATTTTATATGTTTTATGGGTATAGCTAGGGTAGCCATTGCTATAAAAGTCAAAATGGTCAATTTATATAAATCTGGTCTCCAGAGGCGATTTGAGACACAGTAGGCTGCATACGGAGAGGGCTCCCCCACCGCCCTATGTCAGAAAAGCACACACTACCACCACCCTGCTCATTTAATCTTCGCAAGGTGCCTTAAGCTTGTCAATATAGTTCTTATGGAAATACTTTTAGTAAGTGTGGGATGTGAGCAATTTAAATAGACTTTGCATATCTCTAACCATATCTCTCAGATATCTAATGTGTGCTCCTTTTTGAGATCAGGTGTCTCTCCCTATGTGGTTTGTGGTGATATATATAGAACTTGAGACTCTTTCTATCATTCAACAAAATCCAGGTGGAACGGATCCAATGGCGGATTTGGATGTATCCGGATGGAATTTTTTAGTGCTTAATCCGCCTTCGGATTTCCATGTGCCAATCGAATTTTGGTGCAGAAAATCCTTAAAATGAATTTTTGACAGTTTTGCCCATCTCTAATTACATGATACTTATATTAGTCAACCTGTCTGCTGCTTTTGATACTATTGACCACCCGCTTCTACATCACATTTTCTATACTCTCAGTATCAGTGACAAAGCTCTATCCTGGATTTCCACTTATCTCTCCTAACGTACTTTCAGTGTCTAAACCTTCTCTTTGTCTGCCGATTTCTCTGTGGCCACACCCCAGGGGTCTGTGCTGAGTCTCTCAAGGTGACATTATCACATATTTTTGTTTTAAATATGACCTCTATGCTAACAACACACACATTTACACTTCAACTCCAGACCTTACACCTGCTTTCCAGGAATATGTCTTTGAATGCCCTGTCTTAACTATTATATCATTCTACTGCTTGGCCCTACTGGCATCTCCCCTTTCTCCCCTAAACCCTGTAGCCTATTTGGTCAGAGGGGCAGCTCTGGAACTGGGCAGGTCATCAGGACATTTACTACTTTTCTGGCTAGTCCAGAAAATGATCTTGATGTTGTTAAGGGTAGACCGGAACGCAGGTGATGAGGCTGCTGGGTTTTTGGGCACGGCAGCAAAAGGAGAAAGATGAAAGTGTGCTAGGGACTTTTACAAAAAAATCAAGTTCTTTATTGTAGAAACTCAAACAGTAACAGCAACTTCACAGCAACAATGATTTCTTAGAGCAACAATACATTTTTCCCAAGAGGTGATTTCAGGCTACAACCTGGATAGCGTACTTCAATATTTAGGGAGCTCACCAAGAGAAGGCTTCCACAAGAGTTTGAATTAGGGTGTATTATGTTTAGTTAAGATCTTGGGGACCTATCTCCCATAGGAACCTCCGTTACTCAACCAGTCCCCTGCTATCTTTTCCCCCTCATTGCACGGCTAGTCTTCTGGTGACGTGCCCTTGCCTACTGCTTGGGGTACCGGTCTGGTTGCTCCTGTACCTGGTTCACCTCCCAAGATCTTTGACTCCTTCGAGAACTTTCAGAACTCCCACTCTATAGATGACTTGTCTTTTAAAACATGGGACCTAAACACTACAGAGGCTAAGGCAAAATTTACTAATCTAACCCATTAGTAACCACATGGAATCTAACCTAAATCCTGCTGCTAGAATCACCCCACTCTCTCCTAAATCTGTCTCTGTTTCTCACCTGGCTTCCTATTAAGTCCTGTATTACTTACATAATTATTTGTCTCTATTTCAAGGTTATACACTCCTCTACCCCTCCTTATATCTTTGCCCTAATTTATCAATTGATCCCTGCACCCCTCTTGTGTTCTGCTGAAGGATGTCTTCTTTTTACCTTTTTGTATATGAAGCCCTCACCCACCTGGTGCCTTTCTTACTTCTTGCCCCGAACCCATGGAATGGCCTTCCCCTCAATATCCACCAAGCACCAACTCTTTCCACATTTACAGTCTGTCTCAAAACATATCTCTTTAATAAACCATTTAAGTAGCTCCAAAATATTCACCCTTGCATATGCCCTAACAAGAACACCTTCCTAATGTCTCTGTATGTGGACCCTACATACCACTTACATTGTAAGCTCTATGGGGCAGGGACTCTTTCCTAATGTTGTATTTGAAGAGCTTTTTGCCATCATGTATTTACATCTCATGTTATTTTGTTGCGTTTACTTCTGCTGTGAAGTGCTACAGTATGTACATGGATGTCACTATACAGATCAAGACATACATACTGTACATAAATACGTACATACATACATACACGGTCAAAAAAAGTTTATCCTCTGTGCTATATAAATTTGGAAACATTTAAAGTCAGACACAATATCATTACTTTTTTAAGCCACTTAGCCCACTGTAAATTACCAAATAACCCAGGATGGGCAAACCCGATTCACCACGCGCTTTCGAAATGCTGTAACATTCAAACACCCCTATAAATGCGCAATAAGAAATATATTTTAACTCTTATTAGCAACTTGAAAAAGAGGAGGAGCGGAGGAAGGAATAGACCACATCTGCTGCCTCATTGCCCCTTATTGCATACACTGATAATAAGGATGGAAAATTCAAAGAAAAGGCTAATAAAAAGATATTGGGAATGAAGCAATGGCCACTGGATCTTTACATCTCGGTGAATACAAGTGGTTAATAATAGTGTTTCTGTTTTCGAAAGGGGTCAACATGAGAGGATCTTGGGAACCACCAGACATATCTCAAGAAATAAACCAGAGACAACAAGCATGTGCTTCCTGCTTTACATTTTACTCAGGACTTGGTTGCCCTCCTCCTCCTCTAGTCTACTGAGTTCAACCCTGCCTAGAACAGCCAAGCCTGGGGAAATATAGTTATCCATTTCCCTGCCAGAAAAAAAAGCTATTTTACCCCGAGCGTGGTGTCTGCACTTCTTTTCAGATTTCACTCCCAAGTGGGAGCAGCCAGGACCAATGCTGCTCTGCTTTTCTCATAGACACCTACTGTAGCAGTAAAGGTATAAATCCCAATGCCAAAGGCTGGTGAATGCATAACTTTTCAACATGATCACCTACAATAGTGAAAGTCATAAACCAACCAAGATGTACCAAACTTCATTGTCCCTCTGTTGTGTTATGATGGGATATGTTGTGATATTCTGATTCTACACCCATACTGCCAATGTATCCTATGCAAACTCTGTGATATTTTGTGTTTTTATAACGGAATATGTTATGTTATCACGCACGGTGTATACCACTTACTCTACCGTTTATCGAGCTTCAAAATATAAATACAAATACAGGATGAGTATCTTAGTGGACTAAATGTAACAAATTGTAGGTTGAATTGTTGGACATGTCTTTTTTTTAACCTCATCTACTATATAATTATGTTACTATGAAACCCTTTCACTGCCAGAAAGGGTTACATTTTGGGCATTGCTAAGCTTGTTACATTGTCGGTGTTAAGGTTTGTCTTGTAGCTTTTGTGGACTGCTATAACAATTTTTGCAGTTGACTTAACCCTTCCTACGCTCATTTATTTAGTCTTAAAGTAAACATTTTATTCTGTGCTATATTTAATAAGGTCACTTTTGCACTGTGGAAGCTGAAGTGTCAGCCAAGTACTCCCTGGTATCTTTGCCTGCACCTATCCAGTCAGATGAGTATACAGGAGAAGAGTAGGACACTTGTGTGTGGAAGCTCCTGCCCATCACACATTGGGCTATATGTATCAAGGCAAAAGAAGAGCATTGAGAGCAAAATTATTCCACCTAATGTATCAAAGAGACAGTACCATTGAAGTCAATAGGCATTTTTTTTCATTAATACATACTGTATGGTGCAGTTATTTTGCCCCACAATTGCCCCACTTTTCCCTTGATACATATGCCCCACTGAGTTCACAAAAATGGGAGTGGCTAAAGGAATCTCCTTTGAGGCCAGTGTTTACAAAATAGCTTTACAATTATTTCCAAATACCAACAGCTGTAAGTCATTACTAAGGCATTAATAACCCCTTAAAGAAGCAATGTCATCCAAAATGTCCTAAAATGTTTATAACATGAATGGAACCAGGGGGTACTCTGGGGAACCCGAATTTCTGAGATACTTACCATTTTAGCTGCCGGCACACTTACTTTTTTTTTTTAACATGGTACCGGCTGTCATCCAATAAAAAGCCTTACTTGAGCAATCCACCCTAACTAACCTCTATTTTCTTTCACATGATTTTTAACCGGGGGTCCTCCAGAGCTCAACTGCGCTATTTACAGCTCTCTAGACTCCCTGTTTCTTTAGATTTTTACCAGTATAACTTCCGGATTTTTAAAGGGGATTTAAATCACCATTCAATAGGATTCCCCAACCAATTATATTGTAGCTTCCTATTGGCCTAAGATTTGACAGCCATTTTATGGGAGATTTCAACCTGGTAAGTTACCGGTAAGTATCTCGGGAACCGGGGCAATTCTTGAAATTGAAAATAGTTGCTCAGGATTCCCACCTTGTAAACAAATGGGAGCATTTTAAAAAAACCGAGTAGGAGGAACTGCTCCTATAATGTCACCCAATGCGGCTTCCTATTGGCCAGTGATTAGGCAGCCATTTTTCCCCCAGGATGGGTGTAGAAGACCAGCAGCTAAAACTGTAAGTATCTGGGTAGCTGAAAATTGACTGGTACAGTTCCGGAGGAGGCCCCAGTTCCACCCATGTTAAAAGATCAATATACAAAAAAGATCATTTGCTGCTTTAAATGTATCACTGTTATTTGTTCATTTTGGTCGTATGAGCGGGAATACACTTTTAAAATATCCCAACACTCTTACGATAGGAGGATATCAGAGAGACTAGTATTTAGATTGTAAGTTCTTCAGGGCAGGGACTCCTTATGAGAATCATAAGCTTGTGTGTCCTGACATGCGTGACTGGTTGATTTCAAGTGCTGGTTGTATTAAGAGTGCAGTTTGAACTAGAAGCCGTTTGAACAGGGAAGGGGACTCCTTTTTCTAAGTGTCACTTTTATGTCTGAAGCACTTCTTCCCATTATGTGTTATTGTATTATTTGTTATTGATATGACTATCTCGTGTATTACTGCTGTGAAGCGCTACAGTATGTACATGAATGGTGCTACATAAATAAAGATATACATACATACACACAGACATACATACATATACACTAGTAAGTATAGTTGAACTAAGCTGACATTATTGCAAGGGCACAGCCTCCACTCTGATTGGGGGGTCATTCATTAAACAGTGATAGTGTCAATGAGAGTTTCAGTTCTCAATAGTGCTCCAATCTGCACCATCACAGCTTCGTAAATAACCCCCATTGACTCATTGACACTTGTTTCACTGTGGGAATCAGGGAGTGGTTACATGGAACCACAGAAACATTTAGAGACGTAGTTAATTCACCATATGATCCATCAATTTCCATTTCCCCATTCAGCAATATGGCAGTTTAATGAATAACCCCAATAGACTCACTAGACTTTAGTGGTACCAAATAGGTTGACCAATTCTCTGCTTGAATCACAGCTATGTTGTTTTACTGACTTGCATTGCAATTTTGTTTGGCTTCTCCAAAAGGCTTAGCTCGAAGCCAATTAGCACCCTATCAGGCCTAACCCCCTCAATACTGCTTTCAAAAAAGATTTAAGACGTGATTAAAGCAAGGTGCCTGGGGAAAGACTTGCTTGGGACTTCCCTTGCCTATTCTCTGAGTACTAAGCCTGAGGTAAAACACATTTTCTTGTTGTGTTTTTTTTTTTTTTTTTTAATCCAAAAAGAAAACCCAAAAAATGAAAGGCACTTTAAACTTGCTCTGGCAGTTAAACCACTTAACCTCAGGCCATTGTAATGAAAACAGTATCCAGGATAGCAAAAAAAAAAACCTTCAGTCATTGATCTTTATTGGAAGGAAAGATGCGTAGCTATTATTTCTGATTGTTTCTTTTATTTTTATCAACTGGGAAATTCAATAAACAAAGGATTTGCTAAACTGAAGCTAAACTTAAATCAACTGTACCATTTGGTTGGCAACGTTACAGCATTGAAGGGCAATAATATGAGTTGTATTCTTTGCATACCATGATACATTTTGTTAGATGGACATGAAAATACTTAATAGGCAGTGTGTAGTGCAAAAAAACTTCCCACCCCCAAATACATACAAAAAATCCCCACCCCCAAATATATACAATGACCCCACCTCACCAAATATATAGAAACCCCCAAATACATACAAAAAAACACTACCCCGATACATATAACACTCCAATACATATTAAAAATATATATATATATATATAAAAAACAAAAAATATAAACTCCCATACACATAAAAAAACAATACATATATATAAAAAAAAACATTACATGTAAATCGCCCAATACATATTAAAAAAAATACATATAAAAAAGACCCCAATACATGTATAAAATCCCCAATACATATAAAAAGCCCCAAAGCATATAAAAAAACCTCCATTCATATTAAAAAAAACAATGCATATAAAAAAATCCCAATACATATAAAAAAAGCCCTTGTGCATATATAAAAACAATACATATAAAAAAACAATACAAATTAAAGAAAACCAATACATATAAAAAAACACAATGCATATAAAAAAATACATATAAAAAACAATGCATATAAAAAAAACTATGCATATAAAAAAAACTATTACATATAAAAAAAAGCCCCTGTGCATATAAAAACAATGCATATTAAAAAAATACATATAAAAAACAATGCATATAAAAAAATACATATAAAAAACAATGCATATAAAAAAATACATATAAAAACACAATGCATATAAAAAAATACATATAAAAAACAATGCATATAAAAAAACTATGCATATAAAAAAACAATGCATATAAAAAAAACTATGCATATAAAAAAAACCTATACATATAAAAAAAAACAATGCACATAAAAAAAACCCAATGCATATAAAAAAAACTATATACTGTATATATATATATAAACCCCAATACATATAAAAAATATCCCCTCCCCCATACTTAAAAAACAGACTTACTATGTGGATTCTCAGGTTTCTGCGGGGGCCCGGTGTTTGCTGGGGGGGCCAGTGCTGCATGGTGGGCCCAACCTCTGGTCAGGCTTGGCTGCCCTGTCCTTTTGTGGCCGGCCCCGGCTCTCCTTCAGCTGCAGGTCTCTACCACTCTCTCCCATGTGCTTGCAACGCTGGCGTGAAAGCCGGGTCTCCCTCTGCTTCCACATGCCGGAAGCTGAGCCAAGCTTACTTCCGGCACGCTGCCGTCACAGAGGCCCGTTGTGCGTTGGTGTTGGAAACTCGGCGTGGGACAGAGAGGAAGAGGCCTGCAGTTGAAGGAGAGCCGGAGCATGGCTGCGAGAGGACTGGCAGCCAGGCCTGGCCAGAGGTCGGGCCCAACTTACAGACCCGGACGGACTGGCCACCCGCATACACCGAGCCCGGGACACCTGTCCCTTTTGTCCCCCTCATTGGCGGCCCTGGTTTCACCCTTAATAGACCAGCAACGTGACTACACACCATTTTGAGATAAGAGCTCCAACGCAGTACTGACAATAATATTGTGCTAAGTTGTTTTCACGTTGGACACTGGAACTAATACAAGGGACAATAGTGCAGAATCAATATTTATTGTGTATTGTATTGCGTATGTATATACAGTGTGTTAAATATAGAGTGTTTTCTTTAAGAGTAAGGGCCACCGGATTAAGGTTAGTCCAGGGGTCAGAAAGCACCGATTAATATATACACAAGTCTCATCTGGTTTTATTCCAGGAGATCAAGTATGATGTACTAAGGGAGGATGGATTCAGTCCCCACTAGAGCACATATAGAGTGTGGAAATTTGGACTTTTTGGTGCAAATGAAAGGGGAAAACAGAATGTGATCATGCTTGCAGAATCTATTCCTTGGGTGGGGGTGCTGTACATATGAAATCAGTAGCATAGATATATTACTATAATAATTGTTTTAAATAGACCTTGGGGGGGGGGAGGGGGGCTGAAGCTCCCCCCACATGCCTAGTTCCAGCCCCCATGAATGTCATGGATTTCATTATAATATATGCCCCATGTAACTCCTCTCCGATTCCTACTGAAACTTCCCATGTCACAGCCTGGAGCACGCTGGGAAACTTGGTGCTAAGTACATTTATAGATGGAGGATGAAGATGACCCAGTTCTGTGTCAAAATTGTCTTATTAATAAATAGAGACAGAATGTATTTTGAACTTAAGTCTGTATAAAGTGAAGCATCCATTCTATTTTCACAGTGATATGAGATCAGTTTTGTTTCTTGGAAAAACTTGTATTCTTATATAATGAAAGCAAAATGTCTTATATAATGAAAGCAATTATCTCAATTAAGCTTTTAGCCAAAATTTACCAAATGTATATTGTGTATCAACTGCCAAACATGTTGGACAGGTGTTGCTTATTTGACTGCTTAAATTTATGACTACTAAGATTACAGTTTAATGTATAAATCTTCAGTTTCAAATATCTGCCAGAGTAACTTTCTGACTTTTATGAGAATTACCCAATTGAAGAGAGTGGGACATCTATTTTATTTGGTGAATGTAATAACACCCTTACAATTCAAGTAAGTTGAAAGACATGACTTGATTATTCTATATTTATTTTATAGTCCACCAATACCAATCATTCTCACCTGACAGAAAGGGTTTTAACCCTAATTTTCACACCTTACACCTACCCCATTGCATAAAAACTAGTTGTCTCAACCTTAGGTAAATAAACATGGTAATAATTCTGCAATACTACAAGTTTAGGTGTTCATTTTCCCATCCTGCAATATTGGAATAATTGTGTTAGTGAGTGTTTGAGTGAGTTACACAGGGCTAGGCTGTAACATCTGACTTTGTACAGTGTAAACACACCAGCGTGGAATTCCAGCTGCTTTTGTCTCTTGTCATGGAACTATTTCTTTTATTACTTAGCAAAGTTCAACGAACATTCTTTAGGTCTAGACACCAAGGCCTGATAAGCGTGAGCATGGTAAACATGGTTTCCATGGAAACAGGAAGTGGCGGGTTTCCCATGAAAATGGCTGCCATGTTGTGAATGGAGACAATTCTCTGTGTGTGTGTGTGTACTCTGCGCATAACTATATAAATAGCTACTGCTGTTTTAGGCTTTTCCTGTGAAAGGATTCCACAGCCTAAGAATAAAATAAACAGAGCCCTGGCCACAAATAGCTGTTTTGCTTTCCCAAAAGCTGCAGATTGTATGCTAGGTCACACTTCTTTTGGTTACGATCCAGATATATAATGGCCATTCACATAAAGCCGCTGAAATGTTAAATCTTGATTTAAAAAAAAAAAAAACTTAAAGATGTTATGCACTGGACATTTCACCAGAGATTAGAAGGAACTGCTAAAAGATTGGAAAGAATATTAAGCCAGATTTAACAGACTTTGAAGTTGGCTATTTTCATTTATACAAGCTGCATCTCATTATTTTTATCTGAAGATAACCATGTGTTCTAAAGCTGTATTTTATCCTGCATGGCTTTTTTGAAGTACACAGTTACCCAGGATAGAAACATATGGCTGTACGAGTACTTATTGTAGTTCACATTTTACACAAGTTGTAATACATATATATACATATATATATACATATATATATACATATATATATATATACATATATATATACATATATATATACATATATATATATATATACATATATATATATATACATATATATATATATACTCAAATAACGGGGGGAAAAACAGGGGAGAGGGATGGGGAAGGAAAACCTCGCATCTACTTTTTACATAAATTATGCCACCATAGGCCAGAGAAAAACCCTGTTTGATTTACATGAGTAAGGTATGGCGGTGCTCACGGGTTATGAGTAATATGGAAGGAAAGAGAAAAAAGGAACCCGTATGGGAGCACTCAGGTATGCAAAAAATTAATTAATTTATTTATTTGACACAATGCAAAAAAGATTTGAATAAACAGTACAAGATTAAAAACACTTAAAAAAGAGGCATGGACCCCTGTCACGGTTGTTACTTTAAAGCACTGATGAGCAACACTAGGGAACGACATGCATTGTCAACCCTATACATAAGTAGAATAGTGACTCAAAAAACACTAGGGTAAATCAAAGTAAATCACAATGGGTTATTGGGTTCAAAAGGCACCTATACAGAGCTAAGAATGATTCGCACTACACACCAAACGGTGGACTGATCAAAGTATAAATGACAGTCACCAGGCATCACACATCTGCATGAGTATACAATAATTTGATCAGTACCTTCAGCATGAATCCTGTGTAGGAAAGGTGGTGAATTGGAATATAATCCCTAGGTGTGTGGAGTAGTAGTTGGTAATATAGCATGTATAGGAAAATACCTGATGGACGCCTATTACATAACCCTGTGTTAGTGGTCAGTGCCCCTAATGAAAAAATTATGAAAGTCACAGTCCAGGAAAATGATTAGCATAGGTGCTGGGTAACATAATTACGTGAGCCAGTGGGTCAGGGGTCCTGCCTAGCACCCCCACTCCGACGCGTTTCGTCCAGAGACTTAGACTTGGAGTGGTGAGGGAGCTAGGGCAGAGAACTGTTTATATGGGTTTAAATTTCGCGCCAAAACGGAGAACAGCGGCGTCAGCTGCAGGTGATTAACTGGATTACAGGCTGCAAGCCACTTCCGCGTGTCAGTATGGTACGCATTATAGTGCGGTGAGTCATGACAGGGACATCGAGCCTGACACAGCAGGCAGGCTTTACTAGCCGCGCACGCGCGCTTTGATTACAGAGACCCTGTCATGACTCACCGCACTATAATGCGTACCATACTGACACGCGGAAGTGGCTTGCAGCCTGTAATCCAGTTAATCACCTGCAGCTGACGCCGCTGTTCTCCGTTTTGGCGCGAAATTTAAACCCATATAAACAGTTCTCTGCCCTAGCTCCCTCACCACTCCAATTCTAAGTCTCTGGACGAAATGCGTCGGAGTGGGGGTGCTAGGCAGGACCCCTGACCCACTGGCTCACGTAATTATGTTACCCAGCACCTATGCTAATCATTTTCCTGGACTGTGACTTTCATCATTTTTTCATTAGGGGCACTGACCACTAACACAGGGTTATGTAATAGGCGTCCATCAGGTATTTTCCTATACATGCTATATTACCAACTACTACTCCACACACCTAGGGATTATATTCCAATTCACCACCTTTCCTACACAGGATTCATGCTGAAGGTACTGATCAAATTATTGTATACTCATGCAGATGTGTGATGCCTGGTGACTGTCATTTATACTTTGATCAGTCCACCGTTTGGTGTGTAGTGCGAATCATTCTTAGCTCTGTATAGGTGCCTTTTGAACCCAATAACCCATTGTGATTTACTTTGATTTACCCTAGTGTTTTTTGAGTCACTATTCTACTTATGTATAGGGTTGACAATGCATGTCGTTCCCTAGTGTTGCTCATCAGTGCTTTAAAGTAACAACCGTGACAGGGGTCCATGC
Source organism: Ascaphus truei (assembly GCF_040206685.1). Taxonomy (NCBI): domain Eukaryota; kingdom Metazoa; phylum Chordata; class Amphibia; order Anura; family Ascaphidae; genus Ascaphus; species Ascaphus truei. The sequence continues at coordinate 57,211,089 of NC_134488.1, read as the reverse complement.
CTCTTTTTTAAGTGTTTTTAATCTTGTACTGTTTATTCAAATCTTTTTTGAATTGTGTCAAATATATAAATTAATTAATTTTTTGCATACCTGAGTGCTCCCATACGGGTTCCTTTTTTCTCTTTCCTTCCATATATATATATATACATATATATATATACATATATATACATATACATATATATATATATACATATATATATACATATATATATACATATATATATACATATATATATATACATATACATATACATATATATATATACATATATATACATATATATATACACATATATATATACATATATATATACATATATATATATATATATACATATATATACATATATATATATATATATATATATATATATATATATATATCAAAAATGAATAGATGATATCGTTCTGTGGCTCTTTTATCAAACTTAACTTCTACTGCACAGTATTGCCTTTCAGTATTGTGCAGTAGAAGTTAAGTTTGATAATAGAGTCAATGACATCACATCAATCCTATGGTGTAGCAGATAGAGAATCGCTACTAGTGTATGAAGGGTCATGGGTTCGATTTCTGCATGGTATGCTAAAATTATTAGTGTAGGGTGCGTGCATCCGTCCACAATTGTAAGGAATCGGAGAGCGTGTCCTCCGCAGTGCACTACCTCCTTACCCGACGTCGCTCCCGCAACACACGCGCGCGCACACGGAGGAGTCCCTCTGACCTCACAGGGTCTGGCTCCGCCCTCCCATCATGGCGCGTTCCGGCGGCGCGTGGCACACACGCATGATGCGCGTGCACTGCTCCCCAGCTGCAAGTCTTTCTCCCAGCCTTTCCCTACCTCCACTGGGTCCGCATATTCCTTCCTCCCCCCTGCCTCATTGGTCGTCCTACCCTACTTATGCTCAGCTGTGCCACTGGCACTTTGGCTGAGCATAGTTCTTTGTAGCCTTGCTGTTCCCACGTCCCTGTTCCTAGCTGCGTTTACCTTGCCTTACCTTATCTTGTTTTGCTGTTTGCCTTCCTGTGTACTGACCCGTCTTGACCCTTGGACTCCGCTTCTCTGGATTGCTGACCCCGGCTTACCTTTGACCTTCTGCATCTCTCCACCCCTTACCTCGGCACCCGGACATCAACTACTCTACCGGCTCCAACCCCTGACAACGGCACCACGAATATCGACTATTCTACTGGCTCCGACCTCAGACCTTGGCAAGTATCAGGACTGTTCTCCTTTCTCCAACCCTGACCCGGCTACCTTGACTACCCACTCTCTAGACATACCCTTGCTGCTGTGGGTGGAGTTTATACCCATTCCCACCTCAGTACCGGGGTCCTGTCTTGTTCGTGGCGAGCACAAGTGTTACAGCAATAAAGCATTGAATGTTATTAAAAAAAAAAGAAAAACCTTGGAGATGTGAGCCATGCACGTGGACGCAGCCTGATAAAGCAGAGAGAGAGGAGAGAACTGCAGAGAGGAGAGAGCTGCAGATGCCAGGTAAGTCCATTTCGCAAAAAAAACAAAACAACTTAGAGATGTTTTTAAATAGGGAGCGACGCTCAGACCGAGTTATAAGCGTATCCACGTTGCAGCGGATTGCACTATAATGGAGTTGATCTATATATACAGTATGTATTACTACTGTGAAGCACTATGTACATTAATGGCGCTATATAAATAAAGACATATATATTATTGGTTGTTTACCAAACAATCTAATGGTCTTACTGAATTTTGGCATGAAACTACATAAAGCCAGTGGTGAAGTACAACTTCGACAAAATCAGTACAGCCTCATTGTAGGAAGATAGAAAGGAAAAGGGGAAGTGAAGAAAGGAAGGAAGAGAGAAAAAAGGAAGTGTCAAAGTCAATTGAACTTAGATTTTTGCAGTGGGCATATTATAATAAATCATCCCTAACATATTTTTGGCCAATGTATTAACTCCATTCACCCATATCCATTTTTGATGCAGATTAAAATGTAAGGATTCTTGTACAAAGGTGTCTGTGTGGATGCTTTAGTATTATAAATGCAAAGCAGTTTTATACTGTATGTACATACATACTGTAGATACATAAATAAATAGAAAAGATGGCTGCACTCGCTGAAAGATGGGGCCTCAGTATACGGTGCGTACACGTTATATACGGTAGATGAGTCTAACTAATTATTCATCCCAATCATGAAATGATTGCCAGTACCAGATAAAGAAGTATTTCAATAAAAAAATGCTTTATTGATACATGAATCAGTGGTGCATGAATAATTAGTTATATACATGTTTTATTTATTTATTAATAAAGCACCAAAAATGTATGAAGTACTTTACTAAATAGACATTAGAATACAGGAAAATATAATACAATAAGTGCATGAAACATAAAACACACAATAGGAACATCAATTCTTGCTCTGGATAGCTTACTATCTTAGTGAAGGCACTGTATAAATTCAAGATATTCAGCGGTTCCCAACTCCAGTCCTGAAGGACCACTTACCTATATAGTACAGGTTTTAAGGATGCCCCTGCTTGAGCACAGGTGGTTCAGACAAAATTATTGGGTCACCTGTGCTAATGAGACGATAGCCTTAAAACGTTAGTGGTCCTTGAGGACTGGAGTTGGGAACCACTGTTCTATCTGTTGGAGAAAAATAGAGGATGGTATTATGTTAGTCCGTATAATAGACAAAGAAAAGTACGCTAAAAGTGATTCCTTTAATAGCCAATGGTTACAAAGAGTGCAAATATTCGGGGTCAAAAAGGTTCCTTCATTTGCAGATTTGTTAGATAAAGTGAAACAGAATCATCAGTTCAACTTTTAGGCAAAGCAGTGATTAATGGGGACTCTATACATTTTCTATAGTCTGATGGACAAAACCTCTACTACTGAGATGTGTGTCTGTAGATCTATACTGTATGTGGGTGCTCCTGATTCACCTACACCAGCTGCAAAATGCTATTGCCCTCCCTTGTTATCCGTTAAAATTCACTTGCACTTGCATACTACAGTACTTTAGCATTTCATTAAAGGCACATTAGGTTGATAAGAGGAGCTAGTTCCCTTGAAACACATTTCCAATTGGCTGTTATCCTACTTTAAAAAAACGACTCTGGCAACAACATCAATGCTGTTGCTCTGGCCACAAAAATGTAGAATTACTACACATTTTTTAGCACTTTCAACATCTTAAAAACAATGAAACATCAGGGATTAACATCTCCAGATACTCTTGTGAGGCCGTTTAGGAGACTAGGCTGTTGGTAATAGAGCTTTTGCATTAGCCAAGTGCTCCTTATTTACATGATAAAGCCTACTTTGGGGGGGAATTGCTGCTTAATTAAAGAGCAGCCGTCACTTTAATTAGCATGTGTGCATGCTCCTTGGTACTTTGCATGGATTTATATGAGTTCCTCATTAGCCATTGGCACCAGTGCAAAATGAACCTTTAACCCCTTCCCAGCCAGCGGGTGCATGCAATTCACTGGAAATAAGTAACCTTAAGAATGTGACTCCCTAAATGTCTAGCAAGGCTAGTAATGTATATTGGCCCCACTTACATCATGAATTCAATTTCAACAGTCTATTATTCAACAGCTTCAATATAACCAACCTGTTAAAAGAGGACATTGGCCTTTGCCTAAAATGGGCTCCTATCTCTTGTTGAGTGCTGCTGGAGACTTCCATTGACAATAAGAAAAGTATTTCACTAGATTTCACAGTAGGTGGCCTCAATCTGCAGAAACTTGGTCCACGATTCACTCTCCAACTGGTTATAGCCACCCAATCATCATGTTTCTGAGCCACCTCATAGTGACTTCCTTTTCATATTCTTAGTAGCCCAACCTCTCCCATTTCTATAAAAATGTACATTATTCTAAAAAAAAGTCTTCTAGGAGAAACATTTTAACCACATCTTTAAAGAATACTACTATTTTAAAAAATGCAGTACGTGCCTCTTTAGTATAGTAAAAGCTACATTCTTACACTATCATTTTCACGAAATTATATATATATTTGTGAAAATATAAAACATTTGTTAGAAATACAGAAAAGGAAGCAACAACTTACACTAACGTTTATATTAGGATTTAACATTGTTCTTTTCTTCAATCTAATTTAACGTCTTGTTAAGACTAACGGTGTATCTTCAAACTACAATAACATAATGTTAAGCCATGTTTTCTCCCATAAAGAGCATAGCAAATAAGCCATTATCATAGTACCGCTCATCCTCTAAAATCCATTACGGTTAGCGCCAGAACTTACCTTTACGTTAAGTCATAGCTACAGAATATTTGACGGTTATCCCATCCACACTCTGAAATTGGATTTTTAAGCCTATGCTAATGAGATATAGTTCACAATTTGTCTTGGAATATAATTAGCTTTGGGTATACCATATTAACTGAGGGGACATAACGTCAGTTCCTGTTTTAGATATCACATGTGATCACAGCCGTTATTTACTGAAGCTTTGTGGATCTGGGCATTAGTACACAATGAGATGTTAGCTGGTAAGATTATTAATATATTAATATACAGCACACAGTGAAGAAGGCAGCAAAATATATAAAGTATTTTACGATGGCACTGATCTCTCACATGCGCAGACAAATTGCCTGTAGTTTGTAGAAGTTAATATGTACATATCACAAACGTCATAGTTGTGAGCACGTGACTTGTATATATGACAAGGATTAATACACAGAACTACCTAACTAACCCACTATTCATCTCTGCAAGATCTCTCAAATGAATAATATCTCCCCTCAATCCATCACAATATATATCTTCATTTCCTTCCACCAACAAAAATGTATGTCAAGTTGTACTTGCAGGGTTTTTGCTCCCTTTTAATTAAGACAAATATGCACTTAACAAACAAAAATCTATTGTAGCAAAATGTGTGCGAAAATTTAATCTCTCTTCAAAATGTACAAAGTTCAATTAGAGCTCAAAAGACAATACTGTTTACATTTTAGATTTAATATACAAAAGTCGTACAGTGCTTACATTACAGAAAAAACATACAGTACAATTATGCAGACAGTTAAAATAATAAAAAGTTGATAAATAGAAATTCTAACTTACATTACAGCATACATAACGTTTATCAGATTTCTGAAAGGGTTGTGAGTTAAATATATGAGATTTCATGTGTCAGAGCATTGACACTCCCTTCGTTGAAAATCTAAATTCATATTTTAAATGTATGGTTTTTATCCTAAAACTTCCTGCTTTGGAAACTGAATAAACCCACCTTCTCGGCGTGTCATTAACACCCTCTAATCAATCTGCAGTTACACCTTCATGGCTTAAGGATAAAAAATTGCTTTTTCATTTGAATCAAACGATGCCTGAATATAGAAAAGGCCCTATATCTTTATTTCTTTAATACTTAGAAGAATGCCATATTCACTTTTGCGTTTTATAACTAAAATATAAAAGTTGTGGATATTAAAGTTGATGTGATTAATGTTAGGTTTGAGAGACAAATGGATATCTGTTCTTTGCAGCCTCACAATTGTGGATTGTTCAGCATCATTTAAATAGTCTGATCGCAAATGTTATAAAGATATATTTGTAATTCTTGTGAATCGTTGTCCGATCCGGAATATCTTTGTTTTTTTAGTAAATATACACAGACATGGACTGTCTTCCTGGCCACACCTTCCTGCATTCAACAGAACACTTAGGAATCTATTTTAAGATATATTAAAAGGGTCCTTGCTTATTTCTACTGTCAGAAAGAGTTGGGAAGCCAGATTTTAATAAACTGACTTTAAAAACCAGGCTTTGACCCCGGACAACCTCACTTCTAGACAAACACAGAAAACCAGACCAAGTTGCTGACCTCCATTAACACCAATACATGCATTTTTAAGCTGTTCTTGTAACTAAAGTTAACTGTTTGTGTTCCGGTTTATTAAAATACTGAATTTTGGGGGGGTCTTATCATTGTACTACAGTACCTGTTTAAAACTGTAAGCTGTGAAGTAATTTAGAGCTCCGGAAAGTGCAATTAAATAAACACAGCCCGGTGATAGAAGAGTAGAGACTACAATAGTTTGGGCTGACAAGTCCTCACAAAGCACGTTCCATCAATGTATAAGATATTTAGGCCCAGTTCGACAAAGGTTGCTAAGCTTTAGCACGTTTTTATACCTATTCATGTGAAAAGGAGCTGAGGTGTGCTAAAGCTTAGCATCTTTTTGTGGATCTAGGCCTTAGATTGTAAGCTCTTTGGAGCAGGGTGTCCTTTGCCTTATGTTGTCATTTACCTGTTGCACTCATTCCTATTGTTTGTAATGTATTTACCTCGTACTGTAATGTTGTAAAGTGCTGCATACATTGCTGGTGCTATATAAATAAAATTATACATATACATACATGGGGAGCAAAACGGTTGTATTGCAGGAGACATAGAGCACGACAGACACATACTTGTCAGAAAAATTGTGAGAATCAGCACTCCAAGAGAAAAATACAAGCACAGTAAGATACAAGGTGCAAGGAGCCCACTAGGGCCCCTGGGTCCCTAAATACCAATACAATAAATACAGAGGGGAACCCGCACACGCATGAAAAGAGACACACACAGGATGTGCCACCAAAGAGATATTTACTCAAAGTAAAGTATGATAACACTACACCATGCGAGTCTATACAGAGGTGAACTCCTACAAGTAGCAAAGTGATACAGAGATACTGTATGTGAAACCGAAAAACATCTACAAGAGCAAACTGCTTAGCTGAAGCTTGTAGGAGTAAGCTGCAGGACAAGCAGCAATATCAATCAAAAATGGTATAGATCAGTGAAAAAAAGGTAACAGGTGTATCGCACTGGAAGGAGAAACTCAAAAGCCAACCCCCCCCCCAAAAAAAAATAAAATAAAGGGGGGTGGAGGGAAGGGGAGAGAAAAGGAGAAGGCAAGTGGAATAAAAGGTGGAGGGAATAGAGAGAACGGGGTCTTGTGAATGATAAATAAAGATAATAGCAAAAAGAGTACTCTTACTCTTGTTCACAGAAACAGTGAATAGGTTCCTTATATCTCATATGTCCCCTTTTTCATTCACTCACAAGTAAAATATTGGCCCTAATATTCCATTTTAATTAAAATAACAGACTGTAATGAACTTAAAGCAGCAATGATTGCTGCTCGAAAAAATGTTTTGCATAGTGAGATGGCGTTGTGGCTTTATATTGGGCACCCAACAGTCATGTTTGTAGTTTTTTGGGGAAAACTAAAAAAAAAAATGAAGTTTTGTTGCTTCTATACAAATCGGGTCTCTGGATGTTGGAGAACAAGGGATAGCTCTGGGAAAACTCCTGGTTCAGACAAAGTAAAAAAAACAAAAAACTGTTTTCGGGGAGAGGGACTGCTACCTTAATTGCACTGGAAAATAATAGAAGGATGTTCACCTACCAGTTGGATGGTAATCACCTTGACGTGTTGCTCTAAACAATAGTCTCTATCTGTGGTCTGGTGTGGTAAGGAAGGATTCCTGTGGGTAGAAAATGAGGAAATAAATTCACAGTTGACGCTTCCACTACAAACATTAGCCGATGCTTTTGTGTTTCTTTACAGCTTCATTACACTGTCACATTCTGGCTACTATTATAACCTTGCACAGATGGCACTGACACAGTCTGGTAAGAATCCAGATACAGTGATTTGTTTTTATACATATAACACAATTCTAACATACGCAGTAATATAATATCTACAGCTCTCAGTCATAAGCTATTATCATCTTATTCTAGATAGAACACTAGGGCCCTTATTCAGTATACTGTGAAGCCACATCCCTGTGTAGAAGAAGATTTTAGACGAATGTATTTGTATGAAACTGATATTTTCCCTAGCAGTTGGAAGTGACTTCACAGCTTATTTAATAAGGATCTAAGAACTTAATATTGACAGTGAAAGCACAATTCTGGGCAGAAGCATGTGACTCAACCCAATATATCAACATTTTGGCTGGAGACTGAACGTATTAAGGGCCACATTTACTAAGAAGTGCTACTTCATAAGACGTCTGTGGCGGCCAGAACATACCTTACAGCCCAATCAGTCGTAAGGGCTGTAATGGGTAATTTTTACTAAGCCGTGCTGGCAGGTGTTTTATGGGGTAGCACATCTTAGTAAATATAGGCCAAAATGTCCACTTCCAAATTCTGCTTCCGATTGGTTTCCTTAAGTTCACAAATGGAAGTGTTATAGTTTGTGTCACTTTCATTTCACAACAGTGTGATTCCAGGGGAAAAGTGGCCACTACATTATTTTGAGTATCATCAAGTTACTATCATCTTCCCATAGTGATAGCTAATTCCTCACTGCCTATCACATTGACATTTACTTTTAGGAGGGCCAAATGTTTAAAAGTGTCCTTTATATATCTTCTCAGTGTGGTTGCACATCTAAAATGAATAAATATTTTTATTACATATACTTAGAAAGACGGTTGACCTGCTAGGAAAATTAGAAAACCTTCTGTGGCTCTTCTGAGAGCAGTTTGTTGTCTAACACAGAAAGCATACTACAGTATGCTCTACACCAGGGGTGCGCAATCTTTTTCCCCTGTGGCCCCTGCCATCTCTCCCCCTCCTCGCGACCCTCCTTACCTTGTCTCCGGCGTTCTAACGTCACAATGTCATGTTGTCATGGCAACGCGGCGTCACGTGATCCTGCAGTGTCATTAGACGCCGTGTTGCCATGGCGATGCGTCTTCAGAAGCCGTCTGAGCCAAAGTAAGTGAAGTTTACAGAGGCCTTCGCCACTCCCCCGGCATTTAATTTAATTGCCTTCGGGAAGCGTGCAGGGCCTCTGCAAATGCCACGCCCCTCCCACGACCCCCCGCAGAGAATTTTGTGCCCCCAGTTTGCGCACCCCTGCTCTACACAGCAATCAGACTCATTTAGTGGAGGGAAGAGCTGTAGAAATAGTAAGGACTTCGCCAAGAGAGCAATAAAGTGACAAAGAGAATGTGACAGGCAAAAGAGGTACAGAGAGTAGCAACAGAAAGAAAGATCATAGCAGGTGTGGAGCAATAGCTAGATAAAATGTAAAAAGGAAGGTAATAGGCATGGAGGGGAGCCAAAAACAGAGAAAGAGATAAAAGAAGCGTAGAGAAATACAGAAGGATAGTGGCATATGGACACAATGATTGAATAGATTCCTGATATCAGTTTGACCTAACACATGCCAGTATTGCTCTGTTTCTCTGGTCTGAACAATGGAAGGGCTGTTTATTGCAATTTTGCTGTCATTAGATTTACACAAAAAAAAATCAGATCTCATATCTCTTATTTTCTAGCATAACTCAATTATTGGTTAAGTGTGTATTATTAAACTTCATTCAGTACCTCTCAATACATAAACAATCACTTTCTTTTACATGAATCCATTTACACTTTAAGAACCATCCACCTGTTTGTTATTTCAAACACAGACAGAAATAAGAGCCACCCAGCTCCTGAATATGCTCTCATGGGAGTCTTAATTACAAGCTACCACAAGAGCACATCCATAGCATACTGACATGCAGTAACCCCAGATTTAATGACCCATGATCAGGCTCTCATTGTAGAAGAGCACAACACCACCTACTATTTTTACATGTAGTTCTTCAAAGGCCAAGCATAAAGAAATGGTAACTTGTGGACTATCTCCTGACAGAAGTCTGTATAGCAATGCCAGGATATAAGCTAATAGTAAAAATGTTGTGGTGCCTGTAAGTATATAAAAAGGGAAAAAGTTGCCTTCCATTGACAAACTAATGCACTTCAGAGTTGAGTTATTTTTCATCCATTTCTAAAGCTTTTTTCCCGGACTTTGTAGATACAGTATGTTCATTAGAGAGCCTGCTCCTATTCCTGGAGGCACTTCCAAAAACTTATTCTGCATAACAATCAGTTAGACAAAAACTTTCAATTAGAAAACCCTTTTTAAACCATAATTTATCGCAGACAGTATTCAAATATTGAGAAAATATACTTAAACGTACCAGGCTTTGGAAAGAGTCGGTAATGACAAATATATACAGCCATGCTTGTTTTGGCTACTAATCTGTCCCCACTGACACACAAGCCCTGGTAACAGTGCAGGCAGTGTCAGGACCAATCCAGAATTTTCCCCACCAGCAAGCAGCTCCCTTAAGTGACAGTTGAGGAGGTGGGGTAAGGCCTGTGTTCTACCCAATAAGGGTCTCAGACCTTGGACCTTCCCCCGCGGTACTTAAGGGACTGCATTACTAAATTTAGGCAGTTGTCTTTCCCCTTTGAGAGAGACTGGTATCACACAGAGGTGTTCAGGGCTCTGGCACCTTCTGCCCCCTCCCCTTGGGGAGTGGGGGGTGAATACCATGCCTCTGACTCTAATAGGGAGTCAGGGAAGAGCAAGGACCACCATTGGTGCCCTAGGCCAGTGGTGTGAGTCCAGGAACCATCCAGAGGTGGAGGGGCCAGAGAGAGAGATTGCTAATCAGTGTATGCTATAGATGCTGTGAGGAATAAAGACCCCTCTTGTTAAAATATACTCCTGCCTCATGAGTGCAATCTGTCCTGGGGGAGTATTGTGAGTTCTCCTGCAGGGATTGTCTCCACATCCCTGGAGCCTGCAAGAGATGGAGGCGCTGACAACTGAGTGAGAGAGAACCAGCTAATACCGCAGAAACCAGTCCTGATGTCTCCACTACCATCGGTGGACACCTCGGTATCCTGTAAGCCAGCAGGTACCAGCACTACACACCTGGTAGCAGGGCAAATCTCCTAGAGGGTGGGGGAAACACTGCTACATATACAGTATATTAAAAAATGGTATATTTCCCTTATGTTTTGTCCTCCCCTCACCACTTTTCACATACTCCCTCTTTTTCATACCTCTTTATTATTTTGAAAATAATAAACATTCCAGTAAAACTTGAGTACAACAAAAATCAGTATCAACACAATCATAGCAAAGGCAAATAGTTATAATAATCTTTGTAGTCCTTCACACTTTTAGTAATTTTCCCCTACCCAGATTTCAAAAGGGTATTTTACTTAATGTTTGTGATTCCATTTTGTTGTTTTTGGGGAGAATAATACATAAAAAAGCTTATACCAATTTGTTATCTACATGCAGCATGTGTGTACATATATTTTTGCCATGTTTACTTTTAGTTTGTACTGTACTAACTATTATAATCCAGAACAAATGTCAATTTTTTTTTATGGCCTTTATTCCATATGGTGTAAAGTGGATTACAGTACCACACAATTATGCACGAAGGAACTTTTATTCAATTCAGTCAGTTGTAATGCTTTATTAATTACTGTATGTATTACCCCACGTCTTCCATATGTGAATCCACTATTGCTCACTTAACATATGTAGTGTAGATCTTCCAATGTTAAAGGTGCCTTCTCAATTTATCATGCACAGCTTCAGTCTATTACAAGCATATTTGTTTTAAAGACAAATGACTGCATCATACATCTCATAGATTTATAGAGAATTAAGTGAAACTAAATTATGGATAATAGCTAGTCTAAATATTGCATGTGGTCAAAAGAATGACACGCCTCATCAAAAATTACTGCATTAATATGCTTGTGCTGGCTTTTCATGCCTCTATAACATTAGGGACCTGTAAACTGTTCAATGCATTGTAAGTTTCTACAGTGGTGAAGGAGTTACACGGTCTAATTATGTAAGTGTAAAAGGAGCCAGATTTTCTTTTAGCAGAAAACATTGGTAATTTGCTCATATAACAGCTTTTCTTTTATGATATTTTTCCATTGCAGTATGCAGGTCCAATACTTTTAAAATTGGTAACAATGATCTCATCACTGGGGCCCTGTGTGTGGGATATGAATGGTGTTATTCTTACCAACATAGCAGCACTCAATAGAACTTCCTAATGGCTTTAAAAAATAATAAGCACAATCTTTGCAGAGATGATATGGGTTCTGTAATGCCATGCACCAGATTTTAAATGTTCCTGTTCCTTTCATAGTGTGAAACTAGCAGGGATGCAAACTTTTCCATTAATTGAAACCTGACCCCTTTGGGCTGAACTGAAGGAGACGTAGGGAGCAAAAGCTACTAAAGACAGCTCAAAGAGACACCATATTCACTCTATCTTTTATGTAGGGAATCTCAAGTTGGTATAGTATGGGCAATAGGATAGGTATTTAAAAGAACAGGGTTTGCACAAAACACATTAAGAATAACAGGGAAGGGAAGGAGATAGTCAAGGAAGTAATTTACCAATAGCCATTGGTATAAATGTTATGGTGGCATGTTAGTTTCAATTACATGTTTAGTAAGCTACTCTTCCCCTCAGAGAAATTACTTTACCCCCTTGTACCTCGGGTTGCCAATCCACGGGTTACCTATCCAGTATTTGAAGAGGATATTACACAAGCTCTACTCATTAAAACAAAACAGCCAATGTGGATCTGACCTACTGCAATCAAAGTTCCTGCAACTCAGTGCTCCAGCCATTGCCATACCGCTTGCCTCTCTAATCAACTCTATTTTGTCTACAGGCCATATCCCAAAGACCTGTAAAAATTCCAGAGTTATCCCAATCTTTAAACGTGGGGAGAAAAACTGTCTCCAACTGCAGTCCAATCTTTCTTCTCCCAATATGTGTCCACTCCAAATTAAGTGATTACTATACCAAGACAAATTTCCTTATCCAACTCCAATCTGACTTTTGCCAAAACACTGCATGGTAATTACCCTCTTAAAAGTTTGCAATGAGATCCAGTGTGGAATGGAACTGGGACATCTTACTGGTGCAATATTCCTAGATTTTGCAAAGTCTTTTGATACTGTTGATCATGTTATCTTGTTAAACAAGCTTCAGTGCTCTGGAATAGTGGAACATGCTTTAAACTATGTCTCTATCTTGGGATCTTACTCCAGCCCCTTGGATGTCACCTGCGGTGTCCCTCAAGGCTCTGTTCTGGGGGGAACTCTTTTCAGTCTTCATTATCATCTACCTACAGCATGTAAGGGAGCTTCAATGCACATGTACTGTATGTGGATGACACAATCTTATATGCACACAGCCCTAGCCTCTTTGATGTTTAACACATACTTCAATCTGATTTTTCAAGACTTGAAAACTGGATTTCCAAAAACAAATTGTTTTTAAACACTGACAAAACCGTAACAATGGTATATGGGACAAAGACCATTTTAAAGCTATAAATAACACAGCTACAGATCAGAACCAAGTCTAACACCACTCTAGCCCCTGTCACTAGTTTTAAATATATGGTTTGAGTCCCATTTAACATTTGGGTTGCATATTGATACTCTGAGATCTAAAACCCATGCCAAACTAGGTGTACTTTATAGGAAGAAATCATCTCTAAGCTTGCTGGCCAGAAAGCGCATCGCACAGCAGATGCTAATGCCAATTATAGACAATGGGGACATAGTATATGGTAAAGCACCTCAGAGTCATCTTAACAAACTAAACACCCTCTACAACTCAATATGCCGCTTTGTCCTACAATGTAACTACAACACATCACTGCGAAATGCTCCGAGATCTAGATTGGCTATCACTTCTGTCCAGGCGCAAAGTACATTTTTCCTTTCTTGCCTTCAAATACATTTTGGACACGCTACCTGGCTATCTGAACAAGCTCCTCATCCTTACCACACGCAGCACTTATCACCTGAGATCTGACTCCAAAAGACTGTTCACGGTCCCAAGGTTCAACAAGGAATTTGGTCACTCCTCTCACCGTGCACCTCACATCTGAAACAACCTACCAGAGACTTTCAAAGCTGCCACCAGGCTAAATTCTTTAAAGACCTCAGCTGTCTCACATTTTAATCTTGTCTGTAACTGATACATACACCCATAAGATATATTATATCTAACAATCCATGAAATGTGTTTAAATATAATGCATAACCTCTGTTCATTTAATGTAACCATGTATTGTTATCATACTGTAACTGTGCCCAGGACATACTTGACAATGAGAGATGACTCTCAATCTATTACTTACAACTTTTTTTTATAAATAAATTAAATCATTGATCAGGTTGTACTAGTAATAATGTAATGATGTGAATGCTCTCTCAGACAGTGCTACAGTCGGAATGCCTGTGACATTACTTGGTGGGCAGAGGTAGACGTTTCTGCAGCTACTTTCGATGTTCCCAACAGATTGGGATACATTAAATATTGCTAACAAACACAAACTTCTACTGTTATTAAAGTAAATTATTTAGATGTTTATAAGCCTTCATATTTTAGTAATATATATAAAAAATGTTTGCTCGTTTGAACTGCTCGTTTAAAAAAAAATAGTTGCAATATTACAGCAATTAAAGGATGACAACTTATGCATGAGTGTTATATATTGCGGGGTTAGGGGGGAGAAGAGCCCTTTTAATACCATACTCCCCCATCCACTTTACTGGTCCTAAAATGCAAATGTTCATTCCAGATAGCCAGGTACCATTTCACTAGACAACCCTTACAGAGTCAGATCCAGGGAGATTAGGAACGAAAAGACTTGTGATGCCTAGTTTTGCATTTAATTGCTGTTTTGAATTATGTTGAAAGATTAAAGCATTACATATCTCTTTGAAACATAACTCTTGGGCTGTACTAAAGTATTCCATGTGACTGAGCTACACAGTAGATTGTAAAAGTGTTTGACCTCTGACTGATGTTTCTGCATCACCAACGCATGAAGCATAGATTCCTTTTTTCATGCTAGACAATACCAGTGAAACACATCACCTTTATATATGTGCATCAGACAACACCTCCTAAGCTCCTATTAATGAGAAAATCAGATGTGAAGTGCCTTGCTACACACCTTAGTTCTTCCACATTTTCAGAATTAACAATGTTTCTGCCAAAGATCCAATGAGGGTCTAGTGCAAAATGTTAAAAACTAACACATCCAAAATTGCTTGAAATATTTCCTGATATGTTCCTAACACGATTTACTAAATGTTTTCCCATCATTACTTGGACTTATTAAACTAACTAGATTTCACTGATCTCCAATGTGGGGTATTGATTTAAATGCCAGTTAACATGGCATTACAGTGCAATACCCTGTATCCAAGCTTTGTGCATGTCCCTCTAAGTATTTTATTCCTGCATCTCACTGTACCAACAACTTCTTATTTGCATGAAAATGACAATGAAAGTGTTGTTTTTTTAGGTTTTGAATTTTGGAGGAACTCTCCAAATCCAATGTTCAAGACCAATTTATAGTAAATATTGGGTGCAATAGCAAACCAAAGTAATCTTCAAAAACAATTAAAATAAGGAAAAATGGGCAGACTTCTTTAACTTTAACTATACTATTAGTGCTGGTATATGGCCATAGTGCTAATATAGAAGTAACATTTGCATAGGTTTATAGCTATAATAATCTTTATACACATGATTATATTTACAGCGATGTGTCATTATAAAACATGAAAATATTAATGTTCTATAGTATAATTTTTTTTATTAATGTAATATATCACACATTGACAACGCGATTTCGTGATTTCCGGTCTCCGTTTTTTACAATAAATTTGGGATTTTTTATAGTCACCCTCTCTCACTCTTCATTTTTGTGGTGCTGTGCAGTGGCTTTTTGCCTTTCTTCTTTCTACAGTATTATCAGCGCATCTGCACACTGGACATACCCTGGAAGTGGAAGAAAAACTCCAAGCTTATCCCTAAATGAAACGGCAGACTGCTTCCAACAAATATGTGAGTATTCACTCATTATTTTGGGCTGAATTATGTAGCGGAATTTATGTGCACTTTTAACTAATATGTGCCTGTAAGCATTTTGAGACATCTAGATTTTTTTCAAAACATTAGTGACAATGTATACGTTTCAGAAATGCTGTAATAAAATTAGAGTGTAAGCTATTTGGTTGTTGGTTCTGTAAAATTCTATGTCCAGTGAAGCAGTGCTGTGTATCAACTTAAGCAAATATTTGTATTTAATCAGAACCATCTGCTGGTTGCTGCAAGGGAGAAAGGCCTAAAAAAGGCTGGTAGCCAACAAGGTTGATTTAAGGCTTGCTTCCCCTGACCTGCACACAAGGTGTAAATCAGTCAAGGGAGCAGTTACAGCCCCTACTCTTCTTAATAGGACACAGACTTTAGTTCGCCAGTTAGTTTGAGCTGCTCCAAATAAGGAGAACGTGGAATAAAAACAAGCCACTTTTTTGCCCCAATTGCATTTCATTTTAACCATTTAATCTTGAGAACAGACACCGTTACCACATTCTGAAACCTCTACAGTAGTTTTTATATTGACAAAATATAAAATATAAGAAGAGGCTAATTCCAAGCACTAATTCATTAATACCATCAGAGGTCTTTTCCCTGCAATATGCTTGAATATACAACGCCATCGACTATATCAAGCATCTTGGCAGTGGTTCCTGGTTATCCAAACATCACTGAAGCCTTCAAACTGTAAGGAATCCACTACTGGCTTTGACTTTTGCCTTGCAGACCTGTGCAGTTGCAGGCTTCCTCTGGCAATCTATGGCACAGGTGCTGCCTCTCATTGCAGCTTCTGCCCTGTGCTACTTCATTGGAGGAATTCTCACACACCCTCCTCCTGTGATTGGATCTCCGCCCTTTATATTCTAGGCGTTGGCTCTGAACCAGCGCCGAGCATAAACTATTCCTACCTCTATGTTACTGTCTCTGCCACAAACCACCCCAGGCCTCTCTCCTAGCGTTCTTACCTTCCAAGTTCCTGAGTATCCAGAGGCCTGGTCCTGGACGTCTGTGCTGAAGCGTTGTTGCCAGCACTGGCCTGCTGCTATCTCCTTGCAGTGGCCTACCCTGGACGTCTGTGCTGAAGCGTTGATGCCAGCACTGGTACTGCTGCATTCCCTCCTAGCAGTAGCTACCCTTCCTGTCCTGTGGCCTGCCGCTATTCTCCTGTAGTGGCCTATCCTGGACGTCTGTGCTGAAGCGTTGATGCCAGCACTGGTACTGCTGCATTCCCTCCTAGCAGTGGCTACCCTTCCTTTCCTGCGGCCTGCTGCTATCTCCTTGCAGTGGCCTGCCCTGAACGTCTGTGCTGAAGCGTTGATGCCAGCACTGGCCTGCTGCTATTCTCCTGCAGTGGCCTACCCGGGACGTCTGTGCTGAAGCGTGTTGCCAGCACCGGTACCTGCTGCATTCCCTCCTAGCAGTGGCTACCCTTCCTTTCCTGCGGCTTGCTGCGATCCTCTTGCAGTGACCTGCCTTGGACTTCTGCGCTGAAGCGTTGGTTCTACCCGACGCTGCCCTGCGGTGAACTTCGGCCCGCCTGCTGTCTCCTCCTGCTGAGATCGGCGTCATGGGCCGAGGCCGCTCCTCGCGCAGAAGCCACCCCCGCGCTCACGCTCCTAAGCTGAAGCGGGGAAATCCTGACTACCTGTTGCCGAACTCCTGCTTCCATAACGACGATGCTGCCTTCTCCAATCCTGACCCTGCGATGTACGACTACGAACTGCGCACTCCGGATCAGTCTGCGTGGACTCAGGTCGGTGATTATATAACCCCACCTCAGCCCCGCGGTCCGGTCCCGGTTTGTGGCGAGCATCGGCGTAACAGTATGCTCGGCCCGTTAAAACCGGACCGCGCCGTGGCGGGGGATGGCAATTTTCCAACTGAAGTTATGTCCCGTCCTGCGTATCAGTCCCACTATGAAGGCCAGTATTTGTGTGAAGTAATACCCCTGATGGATGAAATGTTTACCTATGAAGGTTTAACCCCTTTGCAAAGACAATGCCGTTGTGATCTCTTTATTAAGGCTTACTGTATCCTGAGCTTAAAACAGTCTCTAGCCGAATGTATTCGCTCCCCTGATTCCCCTTTAACCTGGGATAATGTGAACCCTATGGAACTGGCCGACGCCCAAGAGGCAATCTATGCCCTGGCCTCATCACTGGACATTCATCTAGTAGAACAGAGCGCCCTCCTCATGTTGGCTCAGTCTCAAGATACACTCCATGTATTTTCCTCAACACTAGACACTCACATAATAGAACAGGATCCCCTCCTTGCCAGCTATGCTGCTGCTTGGCAGATTCTCTGTGCTACCAGTCCTGTTACTAAACCTGTGGGGTTACCTCTCTCTCCTAAGAATGGTCAAACCATTTCTCTGTCGCTGCCCGCTAAGGAAGAAGCTGCCACGCTCCCTAATCCTGAGTTAACCTCCCTAAGTTCTGTCCCTGAGGTTATTTCGGTCTTAACCCCTGCTAGTCAGGCTTATGCGTTCCCCACTGTAAATCCCTGCAGTACCCAGGTCAGTGTGTCTTCCCTAGCACCAGAGAATGAATCCTGTTTGCCCTCTTTTCCTAAACCAAAAATTCTAAGCTCTGTTTCCGAGGTTTTTTCTGTATTAACCCCTGCTAGTCTGCTCTGTGAGGTTCCTATTGCTAACCCTAGTATTCCGCAGTCTAATGATAGGTTCCTAGGGCAAGAGGCAGAACCCCCTATGACCCCACTCTCGGAGACTAGCTTCTATTTCTCTGATTCTCAGGTACAGAGTAATTTAACCCTTGGGGTTTTTCCTATGTTAACCCCTGCAGGTCAGCCCTGTGAACCTTCCTTGGTAGATCCCTTTAGTTCGTCAGTCAGGGACACCTCCTTAGCCTCAGAGGATCAACCCCTTTTGTCCTCTGACTCGGCTAAAATTCTCGGGGCTATGCCCCCTGAACTTTCGGCAATAATACTGGCTCCAGTAAAAAGTATTCTGGAGCCGTTTGTTTCTCTAAACCTGTTCGCAGAATCCCTACTCCTAGGTATTTCACTCACCCCGTCTGCCACTCAGAGAGCTGAGACCCCTGCTTCTGAGCATAGACCCCTTTTCGTGGAATCTGTTGTCGTTTCTGAAGTCCCAGACACTCTTTCCCAAATACCCACTTCAGAGGCCAGCACAGTCGTGGTTGCCCCACTTGCACTGTCTGAGTTCTCCTTTTCCCAAATCCTAGGGTTTAAAGCGAACAGTACATATTATTCTCCTTTCCAAGTGACCCCTTCTGAGATCAGCGTATCTGCTGTTGCTCCCTCAGTACCATTAAAGTTAGGGCCCTTCTTTTTGAATGATCAGGCTTTCAAGTTTGAGACTCCCTTTATCCCTGACTTTGTAAAACTGCAGTCCCTTCTCACTGTAGTTAAAAGTTCTCCAGCAGCCGCTGAGTTAAGCTTTGCCGCTGCCAAATCTTCTGTTATAGAAGCAACCTTGCCTAGCTTACTTCTGTCTGCCCTATCTGTGATGCCTATCACCTTTACTAAAATTTCTGTTTTGCAAGGTATTTCTCCTAGTAAATCTGTGATACCTGCCATTCCTTTAATCAGTTCCAAAACCCCTGTCACTAAGTCTCCCATGGAGTCTGATGCCCTCACTAGGGATTCTCAGGGACCCAATTCTGTAACAAGCAAGATGTCCCTTGTGTCTGTTGGAGAGTTTACCCCAGTTTCTCTCACGGATCATGCCACAGCCTCCGGGATGATTAAAAATGACTTTAAGTCTGGGATGCCCATTCCTGTAATAATACTGTTTCACGCTGATTCGCCCACAGTATTCGGGGTATCCACTACTGACTATGTCTACTACCACGAACTCAGGGGTATCGCATTTGGAACGTTCCCTTTTTTCAGAAGATCCCGTCTTTAAAATGGACTTATTTTTCTCTGTGTCTTCCACAATACTTGGGGTACTTGCTATTGACTGTCCTGTCCCAAAACTAGGGTTACCTCTCAAAAAGGTGCCTGGAGCTACCGATGTTAAAGACCCTATGTTTAAAACAGTAACAATTTGCATTGCTTCTCCCACAGTATCATGTGAGACCTGGGTACCTGGGACCTCCACTCCGAAGCCAAGCTCTAGTTCTCTGTCTTCTTTCTCTGTGTTGGAGGCACCCAGCTTTAACCCCAATACTTTTTTCCCTAAGGTTGATGCACCGCTTAACCGCCTGCCTTGTTTTTTGGATAAAATCTGTTTTCTCACCTTTCAAACAGACTCCTTACTCGCAGGTCTCTGTGCGGTGCCCAAAGTGCCCAATCTGTATGGCAATTGGCCTCTCCCTAAGACGAAGACACCCTTACTGGACCTCGTCGCTTTACCTGAAGCGTCCGTTCCTGTTCTCTATGGGTCCACTATGGGTATAGACATGCTTATTATGTCCTTCGCCAAGGCCACAATTTCGGATTTGATTCTCTCTAAAGATCACAAACCAAAGGAAGCGGATCCTTCTTCAACTGCCAGTACCATGAGTTGCATACACACTGCTACAGACTCTCGCAAATTGCTTGGGATAGCAACCCTGCTTGGTATCAAAAGTACCGCTGCAATAGTGTGTAGTGAACCCTCCCGCCCCATTCCCTTGCTAACCACCACCCGGAATTCCTTGGAAGCTAAAGACTCTCGCAACTTCCTCCGTGCTGATTTCACCAAAGACATTGCCTTCTCTGAAGGTCCCTCTGCCATTTTTGTCCGACAATCTGTGTCCTGTGTCCCGTACTCTTGGACTATTACTATGCACCGGACACCTGGCTACCGTCCTTCCGATGTTCCCATTCCGGAGCCCTCAGGTCCCATTGTCCATGTACCAAGAACTGCAGTACCACCGCTGTCTTTCATGGCACTCGCCAATGTACATCTGGATTGTGGACCTAATTCTCGCCGGAGACACTTCAGGAACAACTCAATGTCTCCCAGACCTATGAATGGTCCTGTTCACCCAGGCTTTTCACCCAGTGGTGGGGGTACTGTAAGGAATCCCAACAAACTATGGGCTTTCAACGCTACCTCTCGCCTAAGGAGGTTTAGGAACAATTCCATGTCCCCCAAATCTGTGATGGATCTTGTTCGTCCGGAGGTCTCACCTGAAGGGGGGGGTACTGTAAGGAATCCACTACTGGCTTTGACTTTTGCCTTGCAGACCTGTGCAGTTGCAGGCTTCCTCTGGCAATCTATGGCACAGGTGCTGCCTCTCATTGCAGCTTCTGCCCTGTGCTACTTCATTGGAGGAATTCTCACACACCCTCCTCCTGTGATTGGATCTCCGCCCTTTATATTCTAGGCGTTGGCTCTGAACCAGCGCCGAGCATAAACTATTCCTACCTCTATGTTACTGTCTCTGCCACAAACCACCCCAGGCCTCTCTCCTAGCGTTCTTACCTTCCAAGTTCCTGAGTATCCAGAGGCCTGGTCCTGGACGTCTGTGCTGAAGCGTTGTTGCCAGTACTGGCCTGCTGCTATCTCCTTGCAGTGGCCTACCCTGGACGTCTGTGCTGAAGCGTTGATGCCAGCACTGGTACTGCTGCATTCCCTCCTAGCAGTAGCTACCCTTCCTGTCCTGTGGCCTGCCGCTATTCTCCTGTAGTGGCCTATCCTGGACGTCTGTGCTGAAGCGTTGATGCCAGCACTGGTACTGCAGCATTCCCTCCTAGCAGTGGCTACCCTTCCTTTCCTGCGGCCTGCTGCTATCTCCTTGCAGTGGCCTGCCCTGGACGTCTGTGCTGAAGCGTTGATGCCAGCACTGGCCTGCTGCTATTCTCCTGCAGTGGCCTACCCGGGACGTCTGTGCTGAAGCGTGTTGCCAGCACCGGTACCTGCTGCATTCCCTCCTAGCAGTGGCTACCCTTCCTTTCCTGCGGCTTGCTGCGATCCTCTTGCAGTGACCTGCCTTGGACTTCTGCGCTGAAGCGTTGGTTCTACCCGACGCTGCCCTGCGGTGAACTTCGGCCAGCCTGCTGTCTCCTCCTGCTGAGATCGGCGTCATGGGCCGAGGCCGCTCCTCGCGCAGAAGCCACCCCCGCGCTCACGCTCCTAAGCTGAAGCGGGGAAATCCTGACTACCTGTTGCCGAACTCCTGCTTCCATAACGACGATGCTGCCTTCTCCAATCCTGACCCTGCGATGTACGACTACGAACTGCGCACTCCGGATCAGTCTGCGTGGACTCAGGTCGGTGATTATATAACCCCACCTCAGCCCCGCGGTCCGGTCCCGGTTTGTGGCGAGCATCGGCGTAACACAAACTCCTTCCATTCCTCCCTGTCTGTGGCATCTCCACAGCATCAAGTGGCGGGACGCCTACTATTTCACAATTCGTCTTACCTTCGGTTCAAAAAGTAGCCTTCAACTATTAAATTCAGAAACATTTTGCTGGCTTCTTGTGAGATTGGGCGCAGACCCTGCCCCAGTCAAGCTCCAGTCACCTGATTGGGTCGCGCTTCTCTCCTGCCTGCAGCAGTAATCCTGCAGCTGATTTGTCGCTCCTGCTATTTAGGCTCAGCCTCTTCAACCAGGAAGAGCTAATTTAATATAACGTATAAAAACAATAAAATTGCTAAAATAAGAATAACGGTAGTACAGCTGGTCCGGTGGGTAAAAAACAGAATCCTACTCACAAGATGATGAGAGTAAGCAGGCAAAGTGTATCGACCGCAGTGAGATGACAGCTTGTCCTCCGATGACATTGGAGTGAGAGCGTTCCAATGCTGCCCCGCGCTCCTGGAACGGATGCTCCGACGCTGAGGGCAGACCTCGAGGAGAAGAACCTCTTCCTGCTTGCCAGTTCAAAACACGCCTGCCACGCTGACCACGTTAGTTCCGTTATATCTGTATTGTTTCCTGACCTGGTTTGGTTAGAGTTGTTGCCAGGCAGCCTTGCCTTATATATATGAGGTATTCTAGTGTTCCTGATTAATTCACACACTATATACACAGTGTATTTCTAGCATTAGCACTTTTTACACCACCCCTTTTTTTCACGTTTTTGCAAAGCTAGAACAATTCCAGTTCCACAAGTCCAGCACTTCCTTCCTAGGGTACATAATTTCAGCTATGGGTTTGGCTATGGACCCAGCTAAAGTAAAGGCCATTCTGGAGTGGCCATGTCCTATCGGCTTGAAGGCCATCCAGCGCTTCCTAAGTTTTGCGGACTACTACCGTCGATTCAAACAGAACTTTTCTTCAGTCCTCGTTCCTATCACAACCTTGAACAGCAAAGGTGCGATCCTTCGCAATGGCTTGCGGAGGCTTTATGGGCCTTCACTAAACTTGACAAGGCATTCGCATCAGCTCCAGTCCTGGTGCACCCAGATCCCACTCTTCCCTTCACCCTCTAGGTGGATGCGTCCGATGTCGGGGCAGGGGCCATCCTTTCCCAATGGAAGGACATGAAGGCTAAATTACATCTGTCTGTGTTCTTTTCCAATAAGTTCTCACCGGCAGAACGCAACTACGACATAGGCAGCTTTTGACAATTAAAATGGCTCTGCTAGAATGGAGATGCCTTCTGGAGGGTACTGAAAACCCTGCCACGATTCTTACTGACCATAAGAACCTGATGTACATAGAGGGCGCCCGTCGACAGGGTTCTCGGCAAGCAAGGTGGTAACTGTTCTTTTCCCGCTTTAACTATATTATATCATATATCCACAGCTCCAAAAATGTAAAAGCGGATGCTCTTTCTCGTCAGTTCCTGGTGGCCGATATTGCTGAGGATCCTATTTTGCCCGATTCGTGCATAATTTCCGCTGCCACCTTTGACGCCTTGGAGGACATTGTTCAAGGACAGTCTCCGATCACAGAGGGTCTCAATATCCCGGAGGGTCACCTCTTTGTACCCACACCCTTTTGACATAGGGTCTTGGATTGGGGTCATAGCTCCAAGAGCACTGGCATTCTGGAGAGAGGACTGCTGAATTTTTGGAGCGGACATTTTGGTGACCCGGGATCTGGAAAGATGTGAGGACTTTCGTGGATGCTTGTCGTGTCTGTGCCCAGACCAAGACACCTAGGAGTCATCTTACTGGTCTGTTACAGCCACTCCCAATTAAATACCGTCAGTGGACCCACATATGATGGACTTCATCATGGAGCTACCCTTATCCAGGGGCATGACCAGGATCCTAGTGGTCATGGATCATTTTTCTAAACAGGCTCACTTCCTCCCATTGAGGGGCCTGCCCAACGCCTTCACCTTATCCGAGGTGTTCATCCGGGAGATCTTATGACTTCATGGGGCATTGTTTCGGATTGAGGTTCACAATTCATCTCCAAGTTCTGGCGGGCCTTTTGCCAGCAACTCGGAGTTTTGCTGCACTTCTTGTCCACCTATCACCCCCAGTCGAATGGACAAACATGGAAGAATCAGTCCCTCGAACAGTACTTCTGCTGTTTCATGTCCGAAACTCAGGACGACTGGGCTGATCTATTGCCATGGGTGGAGTTCTCCCATAACAAAGTAGAAAAAACAAGAACCAAGTCCTAAATATCAGTGCTCAAGATCCATAGAACAATGGAAGCAGTGAGTATAAGCTGCTCAAAATATATAAACTTGCTTGATGATGGACATAAAAGCATCTATGAGTCACTACTGTAGTGTGCAAATGTGCTCATGTAGAGGTTTTTTTTAAATATCAGAATCCTGTGGTGTATGTGTGGGACGACTGTGTATGAACAGTGAACCCTATATACCACCTTTAGGAACAACCACCCTTGAGCCACACACAAATATACAGTCATAAGTGGAGAAAAAAGTACTCACAGTCTGTAGGCAGTCCAGTCTCAATGTGTGCATCACACTAGCTATTTGCTTGAAGAGATCCAGAAGGTAAAAAATGGAGAAAAGTGGGGCTACACACCAGAGTCTATATTAAAAATACCTTTATTACCATGGTGACAGCATGGAGGTATTTTTAATATAGA
This sequence comes from Ascaphus truei, assembly GCF_040206685.1. Lineage (NCBI taxonomy): Eukaryota > Metazoa > Chordata > Amphibia > Anura > Ascaphidae > Ascaphus > Ascaphus truei. The sequence continues at coordinate 57,186,373 of NC_134488.1, read as the reverse complement.
CTCTGGTGTGTAGCCCCACTTTTCTGCCATAGCTGTGCTCCATTTTTTACCTTCTGGATCTCTTCTCCCATAACAACCTGCAAAGCGAATCATCTCAGGAGTCACTGTTCTTTTCGAAATATGGGTTTCATCCATCAGCGCTTCCTTCAGCCAGAGCTACGTCCGAGGTCTTAGCTGTGAATAACCAGATTCAGCAGCTTCAGGAACTATGGGGAAAAATCCAGGAGAATCTTCGGAAAGCAGTGACAACCCAGAAAAGGCAAGCGGATAGGCATCATCATACGGCCCCAGTATACAACAGTGGAGACAAGGTACACTACCGACACACTTTATTGAAGTGTGGTCGGTACCGCAAGCCGGGAAATCTCCCGGCTTGCTAGTGGCCGCCCCTCGGCGTGCCGCGCGTCATAGACGCGCGGTCACGCGTCATCGGGAGCGTGCGCCCCCTGCACGCGTGTCCAGGGGCTCCCCGAGGGAGCCCTGGTGTCCCGCGATCGCGGGACAGCGGCAGGGGGTTCCGGGGGACCCGGCGGACCTGGCGGACCCGGCAGCGGTAGGGAGAGCGCCCCGATCGGAGGGCGCTCTTCCGCTGCTTCGGCGTGCGCCCGTCACACTCGGGCGCGCGCCAGGCTACTGCTGCGGCACAGAACGGGCAAATGCTCGAATAAACTGTGCCGCAGCAGTATGGCTCTCAACCAAAAATATTAAGTTGAAGGCGCCTACCGCGAAACTGTCGTCAAAATTCATTGGCCCTTTCCCAATCATCGAAAGGGTCAAACCGGTGGCTTTCCAACTACGCCTACCACCCACCATGAAAATTCCTGTGGTCTTTCATGTTACCCTGCTAAAACCATTTGTACAGGATCCGTCTGCTCCCACTCCCGTGGCTCCTCCTCAGCCTCTCGTTAAAAGCTATCGTTGGTAGCTTTCTAAATTTAGCCTTAGCCCCAAATACCACTGTTACAGTTTTGTCAGTGTTTAAAACAGTTTGTTTTGGGAGATCCAGTGTTCAAGTCTTAAAAAATCAGATTGAAGTACGTTTCCCAAACAAAGAGGCTAGGGCCATGTGTATATAAGATTGTGTCATCTGCATGCATGTGCATTGAAACTTCCTTAAAGTCAGTTAATGAGGACTGAAAAGAGTAGGGGCCCCAGAACAGAGCCTTGCTGGACCCCACAGGTGAAATGCAAGTGATTGGAGTTAGAGCTTGACATATACCCATATTGAGATATACCTATGAGTGAAATCAGTTTAAAGCATGTTCCCCTATTTCAGAGCACCAGAACTTGTTTAACAAGATAACATTATCAACCGTATCAAAAGTCCTTGCAAAATCTAGGAATATTGCACCAGTAAGATGTCCCAGTTCCATTCCACACTGGATCTCATTGCAAACTTTTAAGAGGGTAGTTACCATGCAGAGCCAGATTTGAGTTCGCTAAGGAAATTTGTCTTATATAGTTATTGCTTAATTTGGAATGGACACATTTTTCGATGACTTTAGATAGTATTGGGAGAAGAGAGATTGGCCTGTAGGAGACAATGTTTTTGTCCCCACTTTTGAAGACATGGACAACTCTGCCAGTTTTCCAGGTCTTTAGGATATGGCTTGAAGACAAAATAGAGTTGATTAGGGAAGTGGTATGACAATGACTTGGGCACTGGGTCATAGGAACTTTGATTGCACTAGGTCAAATCCACATTGGCTGTTTAATTTTAATGTTAGGAGCGCCTGTATAATCTCCTCTTCAGATACTGGGACACATTGTAAGCACTGTTGGAAAGGGGGTGGGGCTTTAGGGGTGCCCAGTTTGAGATTCATGATTGTAGTTATGGTTGTGTTTTGTTAGAAGGGAAGTAGCACACCCCACAAAGTATTAATTTAAGTATTTGCAATGTCAGTGTGATTTGTCATAGTATCATCCTTTTTGATATGTTGATGGCGAGAAGGCTGGAATATATTGTTGATGACCTTCCAGAAGATTGAAGGATTTTATGTATTTTTTAAAGATAGTCAGAGTGATATTGGACTTTTGCTAGTCTTGTTTGTCTTGTGCATGTATTCTGCAGGCACCTGTAGTTTCTTGGTAGGGTCAATTACTTTGCATCTTTTCCACAAGGTATCTTGTGACAGGGCGAATTCACTATCCCAACAGTATGCCCAGGAGACCTATTTATAGGTCTGGAGTCCAGCAGACTCCCTCCAGCAGACTCCCTCAGAATGTGCTTCTCTGGTTCAGACAGAAACCCTGAACAAGCGGGAGCTCTGGGTTCTTCAAGCCCCATATTTATTTATTTATAAAATATTTTACCAGGAAGTAATACATTGAGAGTTATCTCTCGTTTTCAAGTATGTCCTGAGTCAACTGGGACCTGGTTAATTAATCCAGCCTTTTTTCAAACTGGGATTAACCAGTCCCCGTTGGCTCGTTATGGGGCTTTAAGAACCCAGAGCTCTCGCTTGTTTAGGGTTCTTGTCTGAACCAGAGAAGCACATTCTGAAACTCTGGAGGGAGACAACCCTGCAACAAGGTATGTTACAGTGGGACACTTACCCTTGTTCTTTGTGTTTTTCTTGGACTTGAATGGCCTTTTTGGGGAAAAGGGCAAAGCCCTGTTATAGACTATTTAGTTGGACTGTTCTAAACTGGAGTTTTTTTGTTACTTTAGACCTGTGCTGAATTAAGCTAATTTTGTGTTCCATATTTTTGTGGCTGAATAAACAAGCCTACTCAGATAACCCATGTGTCGTTGCATTGTTCCTGCAACACATCCCTAAAATGGTAAAGAGCAATCTACTGTAGGTCTTAATTCTTTTTCAAGTAATTCTTTAAGAGTTAGCACAGCTTCACCATAATTAAGAAACTCGACAGATGGAGCTCTTTCTGTTTTCAATTTTACATACTGAACCCAATATCAGAAATCCACCTTGTTTTAACACATCTCATATAATTTTTTTTGTAAATTCTTTATTTATAATCCACATTTTTATAACATTTAACATATACAATACAACGCAACTTAAAAACAAAAAAACCCACAGTTTTACACTTTTTCACTCTGCAGTTTACAGTCAGCAATACTCAGACCTATTGTATGTATGTATCTATTAGGGAGTAAGGGAAGAGCAAGGACAGCTTCTAGGGCCCTGACTAGGAGTGGTGTCCAGGGACTTCATTGAGGTGGGCAACCTTTATGTTGAGCAGCTAGAGACCGGCTGCAATGATGGGCAGTCTGCCACAAATGATGTTAATAAAGAATGTCCAACATGAAAGAACCTTCTTGCCTGAGAGTGGAGTCATTCAAGGAGAAACTGCACCCAGAGGTTCTCTTTCAGAGACTCCTCCCTGCTGTCGTGGGGACCTGGAAGAGATGGAGGCGCTGTACCAGAAGTGAGTAGTTCTCAGCATTACCTCATGAGCCAGACCTGATGTATTTCCCCATATCACCGCGGAAGACTCAGGAGTTCTACAAGCCAGCAGGTGCATATATATATAAAAAATATATAACAATCTACTAGATCACAGGGAGTGGTCAAGATACCAGCTCTGAACATTACAATATGATTCTAAAGTATGTATTGCTCCAGATGACAGTAGATAGCCCAGAGTCATATGGAGCAATAAATCATTTAGAACCATATTCCTTCCTCCAGTGCTGGTATTTTGACCACTCTTTCTGGTTTAGTAGATTGTTGTAACTATTTGTTTACCGTGCATGATGTACAGTATGCTCTGAAAGACAATATAAGTTTGTGAGTGCAGCCATTTATTCCTCTCTGTAGCATATACAATGTGTATATGTATATATGAGTATATATATATATACACACACACACCATGTTCTTCAGGCCGTGTTGATTCACTGCTGTGTGAATATATACATGTACACAAACACACACTTTTTCCGGAAATATATATATTTTGTTAAGATCATTTTAAAGTGTGAACAAAATACATAACTGTTTGTTCAAATAGTCCAAAGGATGATATTACACAAAGGTACAGTAACTCAAGTAATCAACAGAATTATTACATGGTAACAAAACCTTGAAGTGCCTTAGGAAACAAGTGTTTGGCCACCCAGATCCCAAGGATTTTGTGAGCTGGCATTACAGAGAACACTATCTCTCGTTGGAACGGCATGTTTCTTCACAACAATCCACGGAACAGATAATCTGCTAACAGTTCCCGTGTCAGATTATGCTTTGGGGAAATATCACCCTTACCTTGACCCTAAAGTTATTTTAGATGTTGGCTGTGGTTAAACATTTTAGTATACATACGTTGATATAACTACTGAACCATAAATTGCAGCACTGCCAATTAAAGCTGCAGTTCAGTCTTTTTTTTTTTTTAATTTATTTTTTTACTTCAATAGTTTCATGTGTGCAATCTCTAATTACCTAAAGAACAGTATAGCTGCCAGTCAATTCGTTTTCCATGTATTGATAGGTCGAAATTTTGTGACATATTAAAAGCTGGGATTTGTTTATAATCTGCTTGACTGGCAGTGGAAGCTCATGAATATTCATGAGCACTCCTGCACTGACATGTGCTAGAGGGAGGGCAGGGCTGACAAAGGGGTGTGCCTGGGCTTGTGACAGGACATGAAGGGGCAGTGCCTTAGCAAATGGCTGTTAAAATAGAATACAAGAAAATTGGTCTTTCAAAGTTGTTTTTTTAAAAACAGAAAATGCTAAAAGTATTTTTTCTTACTACAGAACTGATTTATTAAAAAAAAACACACATGCAGGATATTGACTGAACTGCAGCTTTAATATTACAATTGAATGGTGCACAGGGAGCTAATGCCATGTATTAAGTGTTGCATATGGATGTGAGTTTCTCTTTGCACCACTTATTACACCAGTTTTGCAGTCATACCATAACCCTATAAACGTAAGGTATACATTTCTGCTTTATATCCAGGTCTCCTAGTTTGCTGTGCTGTGCTTTAAATGCAGGAATATCTCATCTTAGAGAGTGGTAGACGGCTTCATAAAAAGTTTCTCTCGTTTTTTTCTCCTTTGAGTCTGGTATTCACATCTGAAGTGGCCCCCAGACATAGAATTCAGAAGGTAATATAGAAACATGAAAATTGGAGGGAGACAAGGAACATTTATCCATCTAACCCACATACCTTGTTTTTCAATGGCTTTTCCTTTGCCTACTTTTCCCATTTTATTAATTGTTTACAGTAGATGCCCCTATCACATCAGCAGGGTTGCTCCATGCATCTCCTACTCTCTCTGTATCTACTACCCTCTAGCTACAGAGCATGATCCTTTGTTCAGGTGTTCTTTTAACTTTAAAAATATCTTAAGGGTATGAATTGGGCACAGGCAGGAAGCATTTTTCAAAGTATTTTTCTACTCCCTGCCTTCCCTCCTTACATGTGTAATTACTGAGGTCATTAGTAATTGCCTGCATACTTTCTTATGGCCTTTTATAGACCTTACTGGTCTCCAAATTGGGACACAATGGTTAGAGGTACTGTACCTTAGTTCTATTAACCAGATACAATATTTTGATTCTCCTTAAAAGTGTCAATGTGTAAAATGGTGTTCCATTAAGCTCTCCCTACACAAAAAGGTGTGTGTGTGTGTGTGTGTGTGTGTGTGTGTGTGTGTGTGTGTATATATATTTAAAATTTTTTTTTTTTTTTTAACATAGTCCCAGGATAGTGGGCAGCATTCTGTCTGATTTATAGAAGAAAGTGCGGACATAGTATGGAAGAGATACGCCCTACAGATTCACAGTCACTAAGGCTGGTGGATAGGAAATCCATACCAGACTTTACAATGGTTCTGGTTTCCCTCACCTGTTCTCCTAATTGAGGAATAGGAATATATTGCAGTTAGATTTTCTGCTTCATTCTTTCTTAGAGCCTGGAGGCTGGGAGGATGCTGATCCCCCAGGATCCAGTTCATGGTAGACGGCCCCCTCACGTGTTGCAGCATCTGAGAATCTATTGGGACGCTGTCCCCATCTGACAGTTAAGAACTCAATGTTATAGCTGTGTGTTATTTAAAGTTGGTACTGTAACTGGCTTACCCAGCCAACATTGCAGATAGGGATATGCTGTGAGTTAGACTCCTGACAGGAGCAGATGTTATTTTTATGATTTCTTTTGTTTCTTAAAGTGACGGTGTTTGAAATGTTTAATGTCACTAATGGAAAAATAAACCGCTGAAGGTTGAGGGCTGAGTACCCCTTGTGTGTATACACATGTTTGTCCTCCTTTTCTATCAATTAAACCCTAGAATACTTTGTCGAGATGAACCTGGGCAAATGGCAGTGCTACATACGTTTGACACAATATATGTATTATGTATGTATGTGTATAGTACAAGGAGTAAACAGTGGGCGCTAAATAAAAGGAGGGCTCTGGAGTTACTAAGAGAATCCACAATTAATATGATTTAGCCTCTATGTATATGAGGCTAAAAGAAATATGAAGGATAGACCTAGGGGTGTTTAAATATGAAGTTCTAGTGTTGGGTAAATAACAGCAAGGATAGATAGAATACCATGTGGTAAACACACAAAGACTAGTGAGTAGGAAAAGAACAGTGTTGTACCATATGAAATATAAACATAATAATGCAGAAATTGCAGGATGTGTATAACAAAGTTAAATTCAAAAATACAAATAAAAATGGAATAAAAACAGAGAATGAGCATACAGAATATCTAAAATATTTGGAAATAGTCCAAAAAGTTGAATATGTCCCGACTAGGGAAAATAAAATCAGGTGGAACACGAGTATTGTTTGAGTGTCCAATTATATCAAATCAAAGGACTTGTAGGAAGAGTTAATTCCCCTGTAAATACGACAGCCGTCTTACTGACTTGCCATTCACTGATAAAGCGACTTAGATGCGAAACACATAGGACCCGTATGGACACAGGAAGCGGTCCCACCAGCACAAGAAGTGTACCTGTTCCGGTGAGGAGAGGCAATTCAGCGGGCACCACAAGGCAGAAGAAAAAAGTTGCTGAAGCTGGACTGTGCTGTATAACAAATCCTTTAATGAAGCATGGTTAAAAAGAGGGGGGACGCATACCCCTGCGCCTCTAACGCGTTTCACCCGCAAATTGGGCTTTTTCAAAGAAAAAGCCCAATTTGCGGGTGAAACGCGTTAGAGGCGCAGGGGTATGCGTCCCCCCTCTTTTTAACCATGCTTCATTAAAGGATTTGTTATACAGCACAGTCCAGCTTCAGCAACTTTTTTCTTCTGCCTTGTGGTGCCCGCTGAATTGCCTCTCCTCACCGGAACAGGTACACTTCTTCTGCTTGTCACATCAGCTTGGAGCACACAGAACCGGTGGTTTCACATATACGTGAGTACTATTGCTGCCCAATGAGAGCTGCCCCAGGCATATAGGTTTATTCAGTTCAGAGAGACTGGAGAGGTCAGGGGGGGGGGGTTTCAAGACTCCCCCCTTACAACTCTGCATATCTCTGCCACCTTGTGCCATCTAGGGGATTCATGCATACAGCCTCAAGCACGCATTTTCACATCAAGTGACCCGGTTCAAAAGCAGTTAGACATACTCATTTTTTATTATTGTGGGTTAATACAAAGCTCTGTAGCACTGGGTGACTGGGGTCCTCTACCCCATATTTTTATTGTCCCACCAGCACAACCTATACTACTAGGAGTCACGAAACAAGCAGTCCTTCATGGGCTCACAGAGGACTGGTATCTAAAGCACATAAGACACAGTTCTTGTATATTTGCAGCATTTTCTATATTTTAAATGTGTTAAATGACATTCAATATTAAACTTGAAGTTGCTTTCAAGTTTCTTTGTTTGCGCTTCTTTTTATATATATATCCATATATATATATTATATATTATTGGATAGACAGAAGCATAAAGAAATCTGTTGCACGAGGAGTGTGGAATCGGTTTAACCCCTGTACTGGCAGAGGTGGTACTTTCTTCACCAATCAGCATTGACCCTCTAAAAAAAGTCATTTCACCTGTGCAGGAAACAGAATCCTAAGAGGAAAAGGAGACGTGTTGAGTTTTGTTCATTCAGACCCCCCCAATTATAATACCAGACTGAAGCACAGTCTGTCCCTTATTCTGCACCTGAAAGGATTCAGTTAGATATCTGTCATCTCCATATCTATCTCCATTGCACTGTGTTTCGGGGGTCTGAGGAGAGCATTGTTAGATTGCTGACAACTCTTCATAACCCATTTTCAGCACAGCTCTCGTTATCACATCAAAGTCTCTGTCATTCCGATTGTCTCATCGGATTATATTTTACTCTACTTTGGGGATTGCAGTTTATGTCTGTTTTCTCAAGGGGCCACATCACTGAGAACTTTGTAGGTCAGTTCCTTGAACAATGGAATTTTATATAGCCATCTGTGACCTGGGTCTTGAGCCCTGGGGCAGCATAGAGCCTGGATGACACAAGTAACCTCAAAGCCTTGGGAACGGCTGGTGTGTGTCATGGATGATGCTGGTTGGCTTGTGAAGTAGAGATGAAACCACTGACGCTTTTGCAGAAGCTGAAGAAACCTTCGCCTGGAGCTTTTGACCTGTTGTCCAACTCTTCAAGTGCAGCATCACTTAAAAGGGCAGTCATGCTTAGGAAAGTTAACCGAGAATAGTGGCATGTTTAATACTATAGATTTAAAGTACTGTAGCTGACTAAAGTTTGTTTATTTATTTTAAACTAACACACGTAGTTTTGTATAGTATTTAAACTTTGAGCATTTCCATGGTAAATAAAAGCTATTGGTGTTTTTACAATCTTTATCTAATGTCTTTTGGTGATGAGACGGTTTGCCTGTGTTTATAATGTCAGGTAGATTGTTAGTTGTGATCTGTTTTTTGTTAGAAAAGTAATTATAAAGCCATGATTATTCAAACGGATAAATATAAATAGCTGACATAATGCTTGAATCTAGTGTTCCCCATAAAAAGCTAATTATCACCCCCTACGTTTTATCTCTCAACCTCTGGGAACCACCATGTTTAATAGATTTGTGTTGTTTATTTTGTTCTCATTTTTGAAGACGTGGCAACTTTGTGTTCACTGCGAGAGCCAAACCAATCCCCCTGCATGTTGTGTCAAATGTATTTGGTGGTTACAAAGCGGAGATCCCCAGAGCACGATGGATCAGCTCCCAGGGATCCTCCAGTTCAGGTAAGCTTAAAAAAAATTGAATGCAATGTAGGTTGGACTGTTGCGTTGAGGGTGATTAAATCTCTCTAAGGAAGCCAATGACATTGATAAGATGTTTAAAAAATAATGTTTTTGGGCAAGCTACAGAATGTTTCACGGCCTTTAAAGCTGCAGTTCAAGCTGCCGTTTAAAAAAAAAAAAAAATTCCATTCAATATGTGCATCAATACAATCTGCACACTGATAAGTGATTAGCTAAATTGCAGAGCGATCAGTTCTCCTGTGATTGATCGGTGAAGATTTGACTCGGGGGTTCATTAAATCACTGTTAGTGCTGCAGAAGAGTACCCAAGATGCAAAGTTCTGTGTGGAAGATCACGTGATCAGGCAGTCACAAGATACAATTGGTGCACTGCTAGAGAGAGGGCAGGGCTCAAGAGCCAGAGCCAGTTTCAGAAAAGGAAGGGGATGCGACTTTGTAAATGGTTGTTATAGAAACAAAAATGCTTGTTACATTAGAATACACTAAACATTTCTTTCAAAATATTTTTTTTTTTCAAAAAAATTGCTACAAGTATCTTCGTCAGCCTTCACCTTGACACAGGCTGCTTGTCAGCCGAAACCTTATTTTTTTTGGCTAAATATTCTTTTTGCATAAGTCCTTGTGCCGTGCTGTTACTTGCATTCTTCATTTGAAAATTGTAACAAATACAGAAGAATTTACAATGCATCTGATCTCACGTGCACTATTAGAAAAATTTGAGGTTCCTTACAATGCGCCTCATCTCAGGCACACTATTAGAGAAGGTTGGAGAGCCTTATGTAGCCATGTATCCTCGGCTACTAATCTGCCCTGCCTAACACATACGCCATGATACCAGCGTAGGCATTGTTAGGGTTAGTCTGGGTTTTCCCCTGCAGTAAGCAGCTCCTTTGAGTGACAGGGGGGGGGGGTGCTTGAGTCTGTGTTCTGCCCAATCAGTGGCTCAGACCTAAGACCATCCCCCTGGTTACAAAAGGGGTTGCAGAGTCTTAAATTAGTGGTTCTGGCTCTAGTAGTGTTCCTGGGAGTGTTCTGAGTGTTGGAGATACCCTCTCCCTCAGGGGAGTGGGGTACTACCCTTATTCCACCAGGGAATAAGGGAGCTAGGGATCGACCCTTGGGGTCTCAAGCACCCCGGGTTGAGTCCAGGGACCTTGGAAGAAGTGTACATGTTGTATGCTGATGAACAATAAAGACCTGTTCCTGTTTTATACTCCTGTCTGAGAGTGCAGTTCATCAGGGGGAGTACCGGAGGGTTTTCCTGCAGGGACTGTGCCCCGTTCTGCTGGGTCCTGCGGGGAATGGAGGCGCTACACCAAGTAAAGAACTGAGAAGAACCCTAAAGCCTGTCCTGTTCATCCCCACTACCACTGGCGGACCCTCAGTATCCTGTAAGCCTAGTAGGTGAGCAGCACAATCACACTAGGTAACATTGAAACCTCCCAGAGGGTGGGGGAAAATCTGTTGCACTTACAATACATCTCATCTCAGAAACGCTATTAGAGAGGGTTGGGGTTTCTTATAGTGCATCTGATCTCAGAGGCGCTATTAGAGAGGGTTGTTGTTCCACATAATTTAGAGTTCTTTAACCAAAAAAAGGTTGGAAACCCCTGATTTACTGTCATATAGCGTCTGGGTCAAATGTTTCTATTTTTTTTCAGGTTTCAACAGAGTCCAATTACTTAGTTAAGCATCAACTGAGAACTGACAATGAACAATGAAGAAAAGTAGAAACAGAATGTGTACAGTATAGAACTGCCATAGAGTAATAATAACACACTCCCAATATATTTTGCTAGTAAAATAATGTAAAGAAAAATATTTTTAAACATTAAAATCACAAGACGCATGGCCTATTTAATATGTCTTTTGATATACATATGTACATTTGTGCTTTCAGTACTGAAATATAATGAAGTCCAAATTAAAAATCCATTCTTTGCTCCGTACACGATATGAAAGGAGTGCTAAAAATATAGATTTGAGCGTACAACTCCAACCACCAGTATTGCAGGCAAGTAAAGTACACCACGTTTTCTATATTAGGCCCTTATTCATTTAAATTAAGAGTTTAAGCCATTGTTTATTATCCCGGAGACAAAAGTAATACAAAGAGATGTTTTCAAAGTGGTACAGTACGCCATAACATGGAATGTAAGCATAACTGTAAAATATAAAAAGGTTTGTTATATCAATTGTTTTTAATTGAGCATCATAGATTGCAACTTGAACTCCTTAAGAACAAGAGAGGTCTCTGTAACATATTTTCCTGCAGGCCCTTCAAGTTCTGGCAGTGAAATGGGTTAAAGATCTATTTTCAGAGAAGCAAAGCTGTTTTCCCCTAGCATGGCTGTGTAGAATATAGAGGAATTGTGCAAGGAACACAAGGAAAGCAGTATGTATAACAAAACGGGAGGAAAGCCAAAGGGGCATTCTGTGAGAACCTGTTTTTCATTTCAGACTTGGAGACTAATGCATTCTGACCTGAGCTTTCCTCTCCTGCATCACCTTTTCGAAGCTTCAAAAAGAAGAACATCTTGTAGTCAGGACGTCAGTCTAAGCAAGTTACCACAGAGACTTCGCCCAGGGGGACATTCTCATAAGGCACCAAAACCTACAGTTCCATAACATTTTGAGGGCAAAAAACACAGGAAATTGAAACGCTGTGAAAAAAAAAAATGTAATTTTCTGTTCCTTATATTAGGAAATGCCAAATGAACATTTTATCACAAAATACCCAATGTGTTACTGCCGTGGGTAAAAACGGCCGCCACGTTATAACTATGCCAAAGCCTTCAAATAAAAAAAAACGATATTTCACATTTGAAAGGACTATGGAAAACATGAAAAGGATCATTAAATATTCACAATAACACAAACATTTATTTTATATGTAAAATTGCTTCCTACAATTATTCGATGAGATTTGATCTGTTTTCTATTTTGTGAGACTTTTGTCTGAAGGAGACATATTAGTGGTCTTGACAGCTTGCATTTTTCAAACATCAGTTAGCCATTAATAGAATACTTTCTACCCAACATCTGTTGCTTTTGCTGACAGTTTTTTTCTGTATAATCTAAGACAGTACCCTAACTATCTATTCTTTATTGCTTCAATACCTCACTTTCTTGAAATACTAACGACATTAACTTTTTTGCTTAAGAGATCACCGCCAAATGTAAGGCGTTCAAATTACACACTTCATACATATGTCTCTGGTGCAAACTCACTTAAATAAATGATTTTGCTCAATGTTACGGAGCAAACTGCTCCATCTTAATACACCTCCCCTTTAGACACATGTCTACTATGTCTCTTTGCTTATATAAAATGTTCTTTCCATCCCCCAAAGTCTATTGGCTATAAAACTAACACAATCATGGTGCAAAACCAGCACCAGATTTAAATTTAAAAAAAGGGAGTGGGGGAATAAGTTTTGGGCCCCAGTTTTGCAGATGGAAAACTCTGATAAATAGCTAAAATAATCGCCTTGACAGTAACTGTATTCTTTCTTTGGTAATATTGGTGCTGTTTTTATTTGACACTATTTTCACAGCAGTAAGACTGTAATAAATTACCCATTGTGAAATCTGACTCAAGATTGTGGTACAGTATGCCAGAAAGAAGGAAAGAAAAAGATTGTTAAGTAAAACATCACTATTTGGGAGTTGCACTAACAGTCAGCCAGCAAACAGAACACTATTGGGATTACTTAGTGACTTTATATTACTAAAGTTCTCCAAAAGGCCGTGGGAGGAATCCACAGTTTCTGGCCCTGTCTCTGTTTCTCTTGTCCTGGCCTCACCCCTAATAAATATAATTTAATTTACAGGTTGCTGAAATAACCGTAGACATAATAGGGATAATTTAAGTGCCAGAGAGACTCCAGGAACCACAGTGCCACCACCCCTTCGGCAAGTCGCGACCACGTGATTGCTTCGCAGCGATCACATTCTTGTGACGTCACCACAGTGAACTGAAGAGGAGGGTCTACCTGTTCCAATTCGTTTACATTCACTGTCCATGTGGAGCAGTGAACACGATCTTCCCTTGAAAATGAGTACAAATGGCATGATGTTCAGTGTACAATATTAGGGTCCATAGAGTGCTGTAATGTCATAAGGGTAGTCGACCGGTTATTTAAAGCCAACCGGCTGCAAAAAGAAATACTGGTGAAATAAATAAATAAAGCATTATATTCACCAAGGCAATTTCAGATAAAAAATATTATCATTGTAATCTTTTAGTGTAAATGTATGTAAGGTCCTTTCCTCATAAGTTAGATTGTCCATCCCCTTTATTAATTGGGTGTCTCTTCTCTGCACTCTCTCTAGTTCCATTATGTATTTTCTAAGGAGTGGTGCCCAAAATGGTACTCCATATTCAAGTTGTGGTCTTACTAAAGCTTTGTAAAGGGGCAGAATTATGTTTACTTCCCTTTAATGCAAGATAAGATGCTGTTTGCCTTTGCAGCTACTGCATGACTTTGGGCACTATTGCTAAGCCTACTGTCTACAAGCACTCCTAAATCCTTCTCCATTAAGGATTCCCCCAATGTATCCCCATTTAATTTGTATGTCGCCTATTTATTCTTGCTTCCCAAATGCATAACCTTACATATATCTGTTTTAAATCCCATCTGCCATTTACCTGCCCACATTTCCAGTCTCTCCAAGTCCTTCTGAAGAGAAATTACATCCTGCTCTGATTCTACTACCTTACACAATTTAGTATCATCAGCAAAGATGGAGACTTTGCTCTTGATGCCAACCTCAAGGTCATTAATAAACAAGTTAAAAAGCAGGGGTCCCAGTACCGATCCCTGAGGTACTCCACTCACAACCCTAGCCCAACCTGAAAAATTCAATTTATGTTAACCCTTTGTTGTCTGTCCTTCAACCAGTTTTCAATCCAGGTGCATATATTTTTACTGAGTCCAATTTGCTTTATTGTGTACACCAACCTCGTGTGGAACCGTATCACAAGCCTTTAAAAAATCTAAGTAGACCACATCAACTGCATTACCCTGGTCTAAATTCCTACTTACCTCCTCAAAGAAACTAATAAGGTTAGTTTGGAATGATCTATCCTTCATAAATCCATGCTGACTATTACTAATAATTTTGTTTTCCATTAGGTATTCCTGAATATTATCCTGTGGCAGGACGGCTTGTAGCCGAGGTCAGGGAACAGTCCACACGTGTAGTTTCAGGATAAATGAAAACGTTCAGTGGCTTTATTTCTCCACAGCAACATAACATGCGGGTACACTGTCCCTTTAAGCTAATAAATCCTGCTCCACTTTGGGAGAAAACTGACTAATACAGCAGTCCTAGCTAGCAGGCTGGCTGGCTAAACCATACCCAAACCGTAAGAGTCTTTTTAAGCAGTCATGCAAACAAATGAAAGAAATCTTACTTTGGCTGCAGTAAGTAGTGTGCTGTATCCTTCTGGCTAGCAGCACATCTATCCATGTGCTCTCATCTGGGACAGGCAGCTACTGCTGGTAACAAGATCCTTATCTACCTTGCTGGCTCCCAGGTGTCAGCTTACATCATGATTAGCTAGCTTCCACCTGAGTTAACCCTTATGAGTGCTGGATGAAGCACTCAGACATATGTTTCCCAGGCATAACTGATAGGGGTTGACTTCACCCTGTCACATATCCCCTATTAAATCTTCAAGTAGTTTTACCACTCTTGAAGCCAGGCTTACAGGTCTGTAATTCCCAGGTTGTGATGTAGCTCCCTTTTTAAATATAAGCACCACATCTGCTCTACGCCAATCTTGTGGTACAGAGCCTGTGGAAATGGAGTCCTTGAATATTAAATGTAATGGTTTGGCTATTACTGAACTTAACTCCTTGAGAACTGTTGGATCTATGCCATCGGGGCCATGTGCCTTATTTACTTTAATTTTTCAAACTGTCTATAAACTTCTTCCTCAGTTAACCAATTGTTCATTAATATGGAGGTTGTGGCTTCCTCCTGCGGCACTACAATTGAAATTGATTCTTCCCTGTTAAAAACTGAGGCAAAGAATGTGTTTAATACCTTTGCTTTCCACTTATCTCCAATTATCTGCCTGCCCCTCTCACACAGAAAGGGTCCTATATTTTCTTTTCTCATTTTGTTGTTATTAAGGTACTTAAAGAACTTTTTAGGGTTGTTCTTACTTTCCATTGCAATCCTATTTTCATTATCCATTTTTGCTAATTTGATTGCAATTTTGCAATTTTTGTTACATTCCTTATAATTCTGATATGAGGCCTCCGTCCCTGACTTAAAGAATCTAAACGCATGCCTCTTCTTTTCCATTTCCTCCCCTACCTGTTTATTTAGCCACATTGGTTTTGACTTATTTATTTTATACTTATTACCCAATGGTATACACTGATGAGTGTGCTTTTCTAACAATGTTTTAAAGACTGCCCATTTATCTTCTACATTTTCCCTGTAAAAGCCTCGTCCCAATGTATTACTTGTAGATTAGTCCTCAGTTTATTAAAATATGCCTTTCTAAAGTTTAAGGTCTTTGTTGAACCCAAGTAATCTGTTTTTTTGATACTTTATTTCAAATGAGACCATGTTATGATCACTGTTACCCAAATGTTCCAGGACTTGAATATTTATTATTACTTATACCTTGTTTGAAATGACCAAATCCAGTATTGCCCCTCTCCTGGTTGGTTCCTCAATAATTTGGGTATATAATTGTCTTTAAGCACCCCCAAAAACCTGTTTTCTTTTGTTATAATGCTAATCTCATTGCCCCAGTCTATGTCTGGATAATTAAGATCACCCATTATGTAAACATGACCTAGTTTTGATGCCTTCTCCATTTGCAAAAGTATTTTAGCTTCCTCGATCTCACAGATATTTGGTGGTTTATAGCATATCCCTGCAAACATTTTCCTTATACTTTTACCTCCACTGCTATTTTCTATCCCCAAAGTCTCTACATTTTCATCATTCCCTTCATAAACATCTTTCCTTATAATAGGTTTTAGATCCGGTTTAACATATAAACATGCTTCACCTCCTCTTCTATTTGCTCGATCCTTCCGAGCTTATCCTTGCTCATCCCACCATGTTTCAGTAATGCCTATGATATCATACTGCTCCCTTTTAGCTATTAATTCAAGCTCCCCCATTTTATCTGTCAGGCTTCCTGCATTAGCAAGCATACATTTAAGTTTTTTTTTCCAGCCTGTACTATTATCTTATCTTTTCCTTCCTTTATGCGCCAACTTGGTTTAGTCTTTAGAAGTTTTCCAGTATTTTCTGTATTTACTATGCGTGTCTCGCTGCTTGTCAAACTCACACTTGCCCCCATTCTACCTCCATAACCCCTTATTTCCTCATCTATTCTATTTAGTTCATTATCTGTTTCATTCCCCTCCCCCCTCCATCCTAGTTTAAAATCTCCTCCAACCTTTTTAACATTCTCCCCCTAGCTCAGAAGATCCCTCTTCATTAAGTTGCAATCTGTCCCTAGAATAAAGGTGGCACCTCTCAGAAAAGGAGTCCCAGTGCTCTAAAAACCCAAAATCCTCCTTCCTACACCACTTTCTTAGCCATGCATTAACCTCCCTGATCTCTGACTGTCTCCCTGCGGTAGCGTATGGCACTGGTAGCATTTCAGAAAATACTACCTTGGAGGTCCTTGCCTTAAGCTTTTTGCCTAGATCCCTGAAATCATTTTTTAGGACCCTCCATCTTTCTCTAACTTTGTCATTGGTGCCAACATGTACCAAGACCATGGGTCAATCCCAGCCCCTCCCAACAATCTGTCTACCCGATCCGCAATGTGCCGATCTCGAGCACCCGGGAGACAACAAACTGTTCATTCATGCAGTCACGGCAACAGGTTGTCCTATATACCGTCCTAATAATGGAGTCCCCTACCACCACAATCTTTCTTTGTATCTGAGCACTCCCAATATCTTCACTGAACACAGCAAATATATTGGTATGGGTCAGCTCAGAACTGGCCTGCCTCCCCCTATTGCCCCTGCTTCCCCTTCTAACTGTTACCCAGCTACCTACCTGCTCCTCACTAACAGCGCCACCATCTGCACCACTATTGGAAGCAAGGGCCTGCTCATTGAGCACTAAACCCCTTTCAAGATTATCAATATCCCTCGATATTGCAAGTTTCCTCTTCAGATCAGCAATCTCTGACTCTATAGAGACCAGCCGCTCACACTTCTCACAGCGGTATTGTCCTTGGAACAACTGCTCCAAGTGCACATACATGTGGCAAGATGGGCATTGAGTGGCATTTTCAATCCTGCTCATTCTAGCAACTAGGAAGTTTATAAGTACTAACAATAAACTGTACTTCAGTATACTATACCTATACCTTGTTAAACCCCTTCCTCGTTCAAACTGCTTCTTGTTCTAACTGCACACCTAATACAACCAGCACTTGAAATCAACCAGTCACGCAGATCAGTACACGCAAGCTCAGGATTCGTGAGCAACCTCTGTTTAAATAGGGACACCACAAAAAAACAAACAAAGATGCCCAAAGCTACTTCCAATGTGACAAGATACACAGTGCAATACCTGTACATTCTCTTGAAAAAGGGTCATTTAGTTTAACCCTTTGGCCAAAGCCTCTTAAGCCTACTGCCACTTCAAGGCATGACCTTGTGTATTTTTGTCACATTGGAAGTAGCTTTGGGCCACGCTCACTAGCACTCCTTTTGACATTTATATACATACATATACACACACACACACACATATATATATATATATATATATATATATATATATATATATATATATATATATATATATATATATATATATACACATACATATATATATGAACAACAAGAAAAGAAAGCGCCCGATCCTAGTGCAACATGAAAAATACACTTTTAATAAAAATAGATTAGGTCCAACATAAATGCACTCACAAACAAAAAATCAATAAAAGCATGTAATGAGTATACTCATTCGCCTCCGTGTGCTGCTATGGCGCCATTGCTGTATGCTCTCTCTCAAGTAGGATGTCAGCTGCTTCTGCCGTCTTTACTGAGTGCAGGAACTGTGCATGCCTCTGGAGCCGTGACCCGGAAGTGTAACAGTCTCTTTGGTAAACCGGATGCCAGGATCGTGGATATTTGTCCCCGTACAATGTAATAATGGGCGAGGTACTAAGTCCTTTTAAAGTCCACACCAGGAGATTATCCTGTACCTGTACCTTCGCTGGCTAGCCGCTCTCATAGAGAATAGGGCCCCGGTCTTCCCGCAACCATCTAGTGGAGATCGCTATTGGGGCTCTAACCCGGAAGTGATGGCGTGCCCTCTAGCCAAACCGGATGTGTTTTAGCGAATGTATAGCCCCGCTGTTACCTACAGAGAACCGGCAGTCATTTTTCTGTGTATACATATATATATATATATATATATATATATATATATATATATATATATATATATATATATATATATATATATATATATATATATATAATACTGAGTTAAGTTATGGTGAGTAAAAAAAGTGACAAAAACCCTCCACAGGAAAGCAAATATGCAAATATAGCTGTATGCTCATCTGCATGTCTTAGGCAGGTCTGCAACCCCGCCTTTCCCCATTATCACCCAGCATACAGCACTTCCACTGCAGCAAGGGATTCTGGGAAATGACATGCAAATGAGCACACAGTGTCACTTTTTGCCTCAATAACCATTTTTAACATGGTTCCCTATAGGCTTAAGCTTGCTGCATGGTCACAGCTTTGAGCACAGCCAGGGTAGCTTAAGCCTATAGGGAACCATGTTAAAAATGGTTATTGAGGCAAAAAGTGACACTGTGTGCTCATTTGCATGTCATTTCCCAGAATCCCTTGCTGCAGTGGAAGTGCTGTATGCTGGGTGATAATGGGGAAAGGCGGGGTTGCAGACCTGCCTAAGACATGCAGATGAGCATACAGCTATATTTGTATATATATATATATATATATATATATATATATATATATATATATATATATATATATACACACACATATATATATTATATATATATCCACTCCCACTCCACACACACCTTTTGTAAAGCACTGTATATACTGTGGGCTCTCCATTCATTTTTATTCACACTGATACACATACACACTCTTTCTTCACTTGCTTTGCTTTGACACCTCTAGCCATAAAACACATCCACACCGGGGGAAGGACCAGCACAGATAACATTCCAAGAGACACTGTTTTTAAGTATACCCTTGCTTCATTCATTGTAACATCGCCGGAAGAAGAGATCAGTGTATCTCGAAAGCTCGCACAAATAAAAGCATCTCGTTAGCCACAGAACGGTATCATCTATTTATTTTTTGATTATTGAAGCTCGGCTAACACGGTACTGATACCTCTACATGTATAAATATATATATATATATATATATATATATATTTATATATAGTGGCAATATTTGGGGTTTCTAAGAGCTTGTTGGGTATCTGTGTGTCTATTAAATAGGGACACCTACCAGGTGTGTTAGGTTAGCAATTAACTAACCCCACCCACTGCTGGCTCAGGCAGGAGGGAAAAAAAACCTTTTCTTGCCTCTTCAAAGTCGGTTTTCTCACAATTAAACTAGTTCTTCAGTCATTGAGTATCACAATATTCCATCAGATGTATCTAAGGACATTTCTCTTTGAAAGCAACAGGACTTGTGTATCAAAAGAAAAGAAGTACAATTCTGTAGCGAAAAGCTGTAGCATATGTGTTAAAGAAAAGAATCCCTTTCACATCAATATTATCCCCAATGCATCTGGAGCAATTTTTTTTTACTGGGACTGCACCACTTTTGCCCCAATAGAATATTTTTCCTTCAATTCAATCTGAAGCATTTTGGTTGCCCCCATTTGGCACCGCAGAGACACTGGTGCACAACCTGTTCTGCCATATTGTGAACATTAGAAACTAAAAAGAAAAAGTTTCAGTTACATTTAAAACAGCTGCAAGTAGCACAATAACGTAATAATGATCAGCTTAGACACACTGTTTAGATGATATACACAGCCATTTTATTCTATCTACTGTATATATATATATATATATATATATATATATATATATGTATTAAATAGAAGTAGCCATGTTAATCCAGTTGCGATAGTGCTAAATAAATGAGTACTTCAGCATTAGGTTATTGGACAATCAATAAACAAATCCAAAAAGTATCACCTAATACTATCCATTTTATTTAGATAAACTCGATCGGCTTTGTGTGTTGAATAAATATTACTGTACAAAAAATGTGTGGCCATTATTAAGTGCACTTCTGAATTATAACTATCGCTTTATAATTGAGCTTATTCACTGCAACTTTGGATCCAGAGCAGCATTGACATTTTTTAAAACATACTGCGTTCTCTATTGGGATGTATCTGTCTTTCTGCTTCTTAGATTTAAGCTCTTGTGCTTAAATTTACAAAGCACTGTTGGCCGCGCTGTCAGTGAATATATGATAAAGTATGATGAAGAATATTATATTATGATGGTATGACATGTATGATAATGTTTTTTTTCTGGTTGCACAACAGGTCCTTTTAACTCATCTATCTTGCATTTCTGTGCTAGCTCTCGGTGTACAAAAGGTGTGAGGGGGTTATTTTACTCTGTCATATGAAGGCAGAACCCCTGCAGCCCAACACAGGCTTGGTTCATTTTTCACTGAATGACCTCTGTCTGTCCCTTCCCCCTACTCTACTTTACCCCCTGCTTCCTCCAGTAACACGATAGCCTCTCATGGTTCCAAACCCTAATTTTGACAGGACAAAAGGAGAGTGCCAGCAGCCAGGCACTGCAGCTGCAGGAGGGAGGGTGGGGAGGGGGGATCCGGAGCGTGTCCAATCAGGAATGAGCCCTGGGAATGAGTCTAATGCCGTTTACACAGGGGGGTCTTTCATGCATTCATGGGACTGAAGCTCACAAAGAGGGGAAGCTGATGCTCCCCCCATGTTCTTCCGGCTTTGATATCTCACACCCTGCCATGGGATAATCCCACTCAAGGAACTGGTGAGTTACAGGGCAGTGTCGCTTCATCTCAGTTTATCAAAGCCTTTCCCACATGGGCACCATCAACAGCTGGAAACCAGTGATGTTACAGGCATAAGCACTGGTCTAAGTGTTATTTAAGAATTAATGGTACTATGTCTGATTGAACAGCTTATATTATTGAATGTGCAATCCCATTTCGCAACTAGAGAAGCTTCCCAGCGGCATATATAAATATAAATATATATACTGTATACTTAGAAACCTATCCGTGCTTCATTTTGCAAAGCCAGTATAACTAACCCCACACTGATGAGACCCATTACGGTCGAAACGGCTGTCTGTGGGTGGGTTTACTTGCTATGCATCTTAACCCAGGCTGTGCTCAAAAGCTGTGAAATGCAGCAAGCATAAGCTTATAGGGGACCATGTTATATGGTTTTGAAACAAAAGGTGGCACTGTGTGCTCATTTGCATATCATTTCCCAGAATCCCTTGCTGCAGTGGAAGCACTGTGTGCTGGTTGATAATGGTGAAAGGTGGGGTTGCAGACCTGTCTAAGACATGCAAATGAGCATATAGTAATATTTCCATTTGATATGTGTGTGTGTGTGTGTGTGTGTGTGTGTGTGTGTGTGTGTGTGTGTGTGTGTGTGTGTGTGTGTGTGTGTGTGTGTGTGTGTGTGTGTGTGTATATGATTTGGGAGTATATATATTGAAATCTCATTTGCAAAACAGGAGATTTTTTGGTTTCATAAATCTGGTGCATTTTATTGCGTCAGTCTTCCTTCATATAGCCCACAATTTCATCAGATTAATAATAAAAGAAAAAGATATAGCTAACAATCTTGTGCCTTGTAATCTTGTCCCCTGTGAATTTTGTGCTGTTTTTGAACCAGTATCACACCTTTTCTATAGAAGGAGACATCAATAAAAATCCCTGGTTTGAAAACTGGGGATACTTTAGCAAAAATACAGTGCCAGAGAATATATTTAGCCTCTCAGCTACAAAATTGTTTCAACAACCTACACCAGATTTATCATATTGCTCTAATGAGGCTTATTGTCCTTGATAAATGAGGTGCTGTTTTTTGCACTGATTTTGCAGCTGGTAAATGTCAGCTATTAGAATCCCAGATGTTTAAAGAATGAAAATCTGGTGCTGTGTCCATATGTTGTTTCAGATCTTAAGGCTGTGGCCAAGGAGATGCTGAGAGGGCGCGTGCACTAGCGCTCGCTGCGATGAAACACATTGCTACAATGTGTGTGACCAGTGTGAGCGCGACTGCACATGCCCGTGGCCACACGGCGCTCAGCTGCTTGCAGAGACAAGTAAATTTGTTTCTGCCGCTCGCTGGCACGTCACGTGAGCGGTTCGACCAATGAGGGCGAACCAGCTCCATGACGTCATGGCTGCGCCTCCCGACATGCCCACACATGTGCGCAACTAGCTGGCCAGGAATCGCATGGCCAAGTAGAGCGCATGATGTCACGACGCTCGAGCACCAGCATGCACGTTCCCAGCCCTTGTGCCTTCACCGCGCGGAGGCTGTGAAGTGACCCGCGCGAAGCAGGTGCTTTCCCTGGCCATGGTGGACGGGCTGTGGGGGGAAATCCTAGGGGCGTCACGGAGCTGGTTCGCCCTCATTGGGTGAACCACTCATGTTACCGTCCTGTCGCTCCAAGATATCAGTTTCAACTGATTTCTTGCGCAACGCGCACCCCTCCCGCTTCCGCGCACATTCACCCACATGCCGCATGGGTGCGATCACTGCCTTAAGGCAATCTGATTGCTCAGCGAGTGGATGCCTCTGCACGGTCTGCAGCACCATGGCCCCAGCCTAAGCCAAAAGGTCTTGCTATGAAACCCCGCTTTGTGTCTGGGCTCCTGCGTTTTTAGCACTGCACCTGCATCAACAACATCTGATCTAGTGTAACCCTCTCTGATGAATAGATTTTGTACATATGATAGAGCTACAATTAAAAATACGAATCATAGTTAGATGTGTGGATTTAGATGCAATCCACTTAGAAGCTTGATACCTTTTTTTCAACCTTTTTTTCGGTTAAGGAACCCAATAATTATATTGTGAAATTTTGCGGGACCCCAACCCTCCCTAATACCGTGTCTAAGATGAGAAGCATTGCAGGAACCCCAACCCTCTCCGATAGTGCGTCTGAGATCAGATGCATTGTAAAGAACGCCGACCATCTCTAATAGTGCGCCTGACATCAGATGCATTGCAGGGAACCACAAACCTCTCTAATAGCGTCTCTGAGATCAGATACATTGTAAGGAACCCCAAACCTCTCTAAAAGCGCCTCTGATATCAGATGTATTGTAAATTATTCTGTATTTGGTACATTTTAAAAATTACCTAAAAATAGCTGGGAACCCTTTAGAGATACCTGGGGATCACCCTGTTGAAAAACACTGATTCTAGCATGTGGGTGGAGAAACCACCTTGTAAGTGTCTGTACAGCATGCTGTTTAAGGGGAGAAAACCAATGGATCTTATAAATGCTAATGATTAGCCTCTCCAGACTGGTTTTATTCACACCAAACAAAGCAAGACACTCAATGTACTGATTTGCATTCCAATATCCAGAGTACATTTAGTCTGCAGCACTGGGGAGCTGCCAAAAGTTTGTTAGTGGAAGATACATCCCATAACATGATCTTACACTTGTATGTACTACAATGCAATCCAATAGAAGGCTGTGTCAGGATTTGATTATTAGAACAATGGCAGCAAATGTAACCTGTGTTATATTTATTTTGCTTTTAGTCTGTAAAGCTGTAATACAATACAATTTTTAAATTCCTGGGCAGATAGAAAATATTAAGGTAAATAAAGCACCTGGCCATGATAACATAAGCTCAAGGATTGTTAAGTAGCTCAGCACAGTCGTAGCCAGACTGTTATATTTAATTTTACATTTCCACAGATTCAGTACCACAAGATTGGAGTAAAGCACATGTACAGTAATGCATTTATTTAAAAAGGGGCTAGATGTAACCAAGGATTTGGAGACCTGTAAGCCTGATATCAATATGGAGAAGCTGCTTAAAGATTCAATGATGGATAATATTCATGAACACCTTTAGAATAATACAATTATTACTGAAAGTTAGAAACTAATAAACATAACATTTAAGGCCAGGTAAGAGGCACTTGGCCCACCTTTTCTGCCGATTTTGCTACAGTATCTGCTGTAAAACCCCAGACCCTATTTGATCCTTGCTTGTCTTTAATATTTAGGACAGCCTTATGTCTATCCCAAGCATGTTTAAATTCCCTTACTCTATTAGCCTCGATTGGGAGGCTATTCCCCAACTCTACCACCCTTTCGAGGAAGAAGTATTTCCTTACATTTCCCTTTAGCCTTCCACCATCCAGCTTCAGAGATTTACCTCTTAGCACTTCTCTTTCTTTGAAATATGCTTTCCTCCCTTCTATCATAAGCTGTACATATTAGGGTCCTGCAGTCTTTCCTGATAAGTCTTATACTGTAGCTCATGTAAAATCTTAGTAACTTTTTTTTTGCACAATCTCCAATTTATTTACGTCCTTCCGGGGATAAGGTCTCCAGAATTAAACACAGTACTCTAAATGATTTCTCACCAATGATCTATAAAGTGGCATCACCTCCCCTCTATTTCTGCTGCTTATTCCTATACAACCTATCATTCCGGCTGGCTTCCCACACTGCTCTTCTACTTTTAAGTTACCACGGTTTCACGAGGGTTCGTAAATACTAAACTGATATTAGGGCTGTAGTTTCTTTGAAAAAGTAAGTAGGAATATAGATCAAGGTAATGCATTCAATGGGATCTATTTAGATTTTGCAAAGGATTTTGATACAGTGCCACCCGAGAGGTTAATATACAAAATAAAGGGAATTGGTCTGGGTGCCAACATTTGCACCTACACTGGCGACACACTTTATTCGAACTTGGCTAGTCCCACGAATTCGGGTATACCCGGGTGTATTGAGGTTTATGACTGTTTTCTGCCCGAGTGCATTGAGTTATTTTCCAAGCAGGGATTGAAGCATTTTATTCCCGCTGGCTGCAATACTGCACAGTATATATATATATAAACTGCATTACAATTCATGAATTTATGCCATCTGGTAGACACGCGAAGCATTGCAGCCTATTAAATCCTAATCATTATCATTTAACAGATTAGCCGCCCATCAGCCAGGCATGAACCCAGGCTGGGAAGGCAAACGCAACGGGGCTTGTCAGAGGTTAGGAGCGGCGCATTCCAGGTATCTGCCAGGTACATACCGGGTATTTGCTCGAATAAAGTGTGTCGGTGCAGTACAGTACATTGAGAACTGGTTGAATTATAGGCAGCAGGTTGGAATCATACATGAATCATTGGATTCTCATGGGGCTACATGGACTGCCTCGAGTTATAGCACTGGGACTACTACTTTTGAACTTTTTTATTAAAGGGCATTGATGTAGACATACAGAGCAAAATCTAAATTTTTGCTCCATAAACTAAATTATGGAGGACAATTAATCTGCACTTATTGTATTATTATAAATAAAGACATACAATACAATCTGAACACAATGTATTTGTCTGTAGAAGAACTTGATAAGATGGAAACTTGGGAAGGTAGATAGATGGCAGATGAGGTTTAATATAGATATGTGTAAGGTTATGTGTTTGAGAATTAACAAAAAGCATGCTACCTACAAACTAAATGGGACAAAATTAAGACAATCACTGGTGGAAAGGGATTTAGAGCTTACCAATAGTGCTCAATGTTGGGCAGTAGCTGAAAAGACTATGAGGAACCTATAATTAAAGATGGGTATTTTCACTGGAGTTTTGGTTTTCAAATGTTTTCGTGTGTTTTTGTTTTAAAACATTTTTGTGTTTTTGTTTTGCCAAAACTTGATTTGCTTTGTTTTTTTTAAAGAATCATGGAAAAAAAATTGAAATTCAAAGTCATACATATACATATACATATACATATACATATACATATACATATACATATACACAGTGGTTGACAAATCATCAAAAAATCTACTCGCCACACAAAAAAATCTACTCGCCACCTAGTACCAAACGTGTGCTGCTTGGGCCAATATTTACTCGCCCGGGGGTTAAATCCACTCGCCCGGGGCGAGCAAATGTATAGGTTTGTCGAACACTGCATATACATATATATATATAGAAAGAGACGAACAGAGAGCGCACGTCCCATAGTGTAAAAAAGTACATTTAATGTTCAAAAGAGGACAAGGGGATTAAGGACACTCACAAAAGTAAAAGAATTATAAGCAGTTTGTGATATAATCACCACCAACAGGGCAACACCGTCCTGGAACACATCCGTGGATTGATTGCCAATCCAGTTCACCTTCAGCAGTTTCTGATGAATGAGAACACCGTGTCTCTGCTTTGAATGCAATTTCAAGTTGTCAGCCTCAGATCAGCTCCATGCGCTCTCCGGTCTTAAAGTGCGCACTTGCGTGATGATGTAGTGTCGTGGTGATGTACCCTGACGCGTTTCATCACTGAAGTGACTTTTTCAAAGGGAATACTAACATGGTGGAGGACTCGGTCTTTATAGGCACACCCAGAATAAGGGGGGTGGTCAAAGGAGTGACCAGAGGCCAATCGTCAGTGCCTATACAAAGAGGCTAAGGCACTGGTGATTAGCCAATAGAAACGCCCGTAACCGTCCCTGTATATCAATACTTTACAAATTGCAATATACTATCATCTTGTTCCTCATTTTGAATTTTTCTGGACTTGCACAAAGGGTTGGACTTTCTACATTTTTGGTTTTCTTTTTTCTTGTTTGTAATATGTTATCACTATTGTTGGCACGTAATATAGTTTTTTAGATTAATATATTATCATTTATATATATATATTGTGCTTTTTATTTTTATTTTTTAGTTAAATATTGTTTATTTCACCTTGTTTCACAAGTGGCGCTACTGTATCTTCTTTGTGTATATGTATATATATATATATATTTACTAAGGATGGATGGATCCCGGGATTCTGGGAAATGACATGGAGATGAGCACACCTTGTCACCTTTTGCCTGAACTCCATTTTTACATGGAACCCTTATAAGCTAATGCTTGCTGTTAACACAGCTTTTACGCATAGCATGGGAATCAGATGCAAAGCCAGAGAAACCACTCACAGACATGTTTCAACCTTAATGGATATTAAATTGGACTCTGTTGCCCTCTCTCTCGGGTGGGAGGAGGGGACCTGAAACAAATTTGAGACAGAAACTAGGTTTTGGTTCACTTTTGCTTCAGATTTGGGCCCATAATCCAAGCTGTGATCTGGATTAGACTTGGGTACCTCATCATGAAAAGACATTATGGAACTGAAAAAAGTACAGAGAAGAACCACCAAATTAAAAAAATGTGATGGAAGATCTGACCAATGACAGAACAGTATCCAAATTAGGATTTGAGAAGAGCCATCTAAAATGAATATAATTACTACAAATATCCATGATCAATACAAGAAACCTTCAAAGGAAGTTTTTATCCAAGACCCAGTTCAAATGACATGGGATGATCCCTTGAGACAAGAGAAAAGTAAATGTAACTAGCAGGAAAGGGTTCTTTACAAGAAGTTGTAAATGTGAAATTTACTAGCCATGGATACTGGAATGGCAGATACAGTAAATATCTTTAAGAAAAGGTTAAACATCTGGTTGCCATTGCTGGAGTCAGGAAGGAATTTTTTCCCCATTATGAGACATACAGTAAGTGGCAAATGTCTCACTGTGGTGTCTTTCTCTGGATTAATAGCCATAACTAATGGCTGAGTGTCTCAATCAGTTAGATTGAACTTGATCAACATATGTCTTTTTTTTAAAAACTAACCTACTGTGTTACTAACTTATGTTACAGTGTCATTATCTTCACTGTGATGTGTAAAGGGCATCTCAACCAAGGCTTGGTTTAGTCCAGTAGTGTCCAGATATTAAGTTCTACAAAAAGCCGCAACACATATCTCCAAGAATGAAGAGATTACAATATGAAGAGGTAAAGCATGTGTGGGGCTATGTGTAATCATTTTTTTTTTTATAAAAACTAATTCAAAGAGTGCACTGCATCAAAAAATATATTTATTGCCTAAAATCATTAGACATATGTTGCTATGTCATTATTCATGATCTTATATTTGACACAGATTTTCTTATTCTTTTTATGGTGCGTGTCATGTTCATACACATGAATGCATGTTTCTTTCGCTCTATTTCTGACCTGCCACTGCCAGTACTCCTCCCGGACCTTGTCCAGCTCCAGCTGCAGTCGGGCCATCTCATTGGACGTGTGGTCCAGAAGCTTGCGGGTATCAGCCATCTCGGTTTCATAGCACAATGACAGGCAAGCCACCTGTCGGACGGTCACCTTCTCCCGCTCGGCGAACTGTATCTTGTGCTCAGCAACCTGCGTTTGCAGCTCTTCAATTTGATCCTGAAAATGCCCTCTCAGGGCCCTCACCTCTTCCTGGTACTTGCTCTGGGCTTGCGTCAGCTCCTCCTTCATCTTTTGGAGCCCTGCAGTTTTTGTCGCTAGTATCGCTGTTGCTTCTGTCTTCCAGGCTTCTTTCTCTTTGGCATACTGGATCATGGAGATGGAGTTGCCTCTCTGCTTCTCCAGCTCTTGCTCCAGTCTTTGGACCTTCTCATGTTCCCTCTCACACAGAGTCACCTGGCTTCTAAGCTCCGCCTCCAGCGATGCTCTTGTGGCGCTCAACGTGATCTTCAGCTGCTCCAGGGCGAGGCATTCTTTTTCCAGCATTTTCTCTGCATTCTGCAGAGCATCCTGTACTTCATTTTTTTCTTGCACCAATTGTATTGTATTGTATTGTATGTCTTTATTTATATAGTGCCATTAATGTACATAGCGCTTCACAGTAGTAATACATGTGGTAATCAAATAAATAACAGATAATATAAATAACAGGTCATGGGGATAAGTGCTTTAGACAAACATAACATTAAGGAAGAGGAGTCCCTGCCCCGAGGAGCTTACAATCTAATTGGTAGGTAGGGAGAACGTACAGAGACAGTAGGAGGGAGTTCTGGTAAGTGCGTCTGCAGGGGGCCAAGCTTTATGTATCATGTGTTCAGAATGTTCACAGTGCTATTCGTATGCTTCTTTAAGCAAGTGTGTCTTAAGGTGGGTCTTAAAGGTGGATAGAGAGGGTGCTAGTCGGGTACTGAGGGGAAGGGCATTCCAGAGGTGTGGGGCAGTCAGTGAAAAAGGTTTAAGGCGGGAGAGGGCTTTAGATAAAAAGGGGGTAGAAAGAAGACATCCTTGAGCAGAACGCAAGAGTCGGGGTGGTGCATAGAGAGAAATTAGGGCTGAGATGTAAGGAGGGGCAGAAGAGTGTAAAGCTTTAAAAGTGAGGAGAAGAATGGAGTGTGAGATGCGGGATTTGATTGGAAGCCAGGAGAGGGATTTCAGGAGGGGAGATGCTGAGACAGATCTAGGAAAGAGTAGAGTGATTCTGGCAGCAGCATTTAGGATAGATTGTAGGGAAGACAGGTGAGAGGCAGGAAGGCCGGACAGCAGGAGGTTACAGTAATCAAGACGGGAGAGAATGAGGGCCTGAGTCAGAGTTTTAGCAGTCGAGCAACAGAGGAAAGGGCGTATCTTTGTTATATTGCGGAGGAAAAAGCGACAAGTTTTAGAAATGTTTTGAATGTGAGGGGCGAATGTGAGAGAGGAGTCGAGTGTGACCCCTAGGCAGCGTACTTGGGCTACTGGGTGGATGATCGTAGTTCCAACAGTAATGTGGAAGGAGGTAGTAGGGCCAGGTTTGGGAGGAAGTATGAGGAGCTCTGTTTTAGCCATGTTGAGTTTAAGGCGATGGAGGGCCATCCAGGATGATATAGCAGAGAGACATAGCAGGTGTAAGGTCAGGTGTTGAAAAGTATATTTGTGTGTCGTCAGCATAGAGGTGATATTTAAACCCAAAAGATGTTATTAGGTCACCTAGAGAGAGTGTGTACAGAGAAAAAAGAAGAGGTCCCAGGACAGAGCCCTGGGGTACCCCCACAGAGAGATCAATAGAGGAGGAGGAGGTGTTAGCAGAAGAGACACTGAAAGTACGATGGGAGAGGTAGGATGAGATCCAGGATAGAGCTTTGTTCCGAATACCAAGAGTATGGAGAATGTGAAGGAGAAGAGGGTGGTCCACGGTGTCAAATGCTGCAGAGAGGTCGAGTAATATGAGCAGAGTGTAATGACCTCTGTCTTTGGCAGCATGGAGGTCGTCAGTTATTTTAGTGAGGGCTGTTTCGGTGGAGTGAGCAGTGCGGAAGCCAGATTGTAGAGGGTCTAGGAGAGAATAGGTGTTGAGAAAATGGAGCAAGCGAGAGAATACAAGACGTTCAAGGAGTTTAGAGGCAAAAGGCAGGAGGGAGACAGGTCGATAGTTAGAAAGACAGGTAGGGTCAAGCTTGCTGTTTTTGAGTAATGGTATGACTGTTGCATGTTTGAAGGAGGATGGAAAGGTTCCAGAGCAGAGGGAGGAGTTAAAAATGTGTGTGAGCGTAGGGATTATAGTAGGAGCAAGAGGTTTTAGGAGATGGGAGGGAATGGGGTCAAGAGGGCAAGTGGTAGAGGGAGAAGTGGCGATCAACAGCGACACATCCTCCTCTGAGACAGTGGAAAAAGAGTCAAGGAAGGCAGGAGGAGAGTTAGGAAGAGGTGTAGGATGGGAAGAAGAAACAGAGGGGATGTTCTGACGTATGGATTCCACCTTTTCCTTAAAATAGTCAGCAAAGTCCTGAGCAGAGATGGAGGAAGGAGAGGCAGCTGAGGGTGGTTTGAGTAGAGTATTAAAGACAGAGAACAGTCGGCGTGGGTTAGACTTGTGCATGTTGATTAGTGCAGAAAAGTAGGCTTGTTTAGCTTGCGAGAGGGCAGAGTTGAAACAGGATAGCATAAATTTGTAGTGAAGGAAGTCTGCTAGAGTGTGAGACTTCCTCCAGAGGCGTTCAGAGGAATTGTGTCTTCACTTTCTGCGCTAGGTGAAGCTTCTCAGTCCCATCACTGACCTGACCAGTCAGGTTTAAAACCTCTTCCTTCAGGTTTATATTCTCCATTTTCACAGTCTCTATATCCCTTAGGACCGTTTCATTGGCTTTCTTCAAAGTACCCAGCTCTGCCCCTAGCGATGCTCTTGTGGCGTACAGCGTGGCCCTCAGTTCCTCATGCTGTTCTGTGGGGACATACTGGGTACTCAGCCGTTCCTGTAGCAGTCGCTGCTTCTCCTTGGCTGCTTGCAGACTTGCATGTAGCTCTTGCAGCTGGCTCTGCCATAAGTGCTTTGCCTGTGTGTGCTGCTGCAGGGAGACACGTTGCATCCTCTCTGCATTCTGCAGTGCTTCCTGCACCTCTAGCTTTTCCTGGATCAATTGCTTCTCCATTTTCCTGCTTGGTGGAGCTTCTTATCACCTTTACTGATTTGATCAGTCAAGTCTGAATTTTTCTGCATCAGACTTACATTCTCCTTCTTTACAGTCTCTAAATCCCTCAGGGCATTCTCATGGGTTTTCTTCAACATACCCAGCTCTGTGTTTAGACTGTGGCCCTCCTGGTGTGAGAGCTCCAGCTCTGTTTTGAGCGCGCTAGCTTCTTGGTAAGAAACTTCTAAGTCTTTGATGAAGTTTTGCACATCTCTCTGGGACATCTGATAGCACAGTCTCCAGTCAAGACTTGTTCTCCCTGATTCCATGTTAGCAATTGCGGTGTTGGCCTTATTCAAACTTGTCGTCAGCTCCTCCAACTCTGTTTTCTTTAATGCCGCATACTCTTGTATAGCTGGGAGTATATACCTCTGTACCTCGGCATTAGCTTCTCGCTCCCTATTCAATTGGTCCTGCAAGACATCATAATCACGCTGGGCAGTTTGGAGTGCAGAAATTAAGGCCTCTTTTCCCTGGACCAAGGATTCAGCTTCCCTTTGCTCCTCCTTTTCCTTTGCCACGGTTCCTGTGACAATTCAGCCCATCACTCCGGTCTGCAGCACATCTCGGTGGCTTGCTGACGCCTGTTGTCCTGATATCGCAGGCTCAAGTGGTTCGGTCACTTCCTCTGTGACTTGACAAATATTTTTATTTTTCTTCTTTCTCTTTGTTTTATTAGTTCCAGAGACATCAGTGGTCTGGGCACACACACACTGGACACTTTTGCAGCTTTCATCTGCGGGTACGTCTCTCTTCTCGGGGCCACATATGCGTTGTCATCATAATCATCATATGGCCTGAAGGGACACTGTTTTGTATGGTTAAGTACATTGCAAAACTGACACTTGACGGCGGCCATTTTAAAACCCCATTTTTTTGTTTTGTTTTTTTTCTTCACATCCGATGAGGCAGACTTTGCACAACACACGTAAGTTGTAGGTGCTTTACAATCTATGAACCTTCTGGGTTCTTCTTAGGGCAACATCTATGCCAAAATCCATTTTCAATTTCCTTTTACCAGACAGGGCAAACTTTACCTCACAGCACTTGCTAGCTGCAAATTCACTCACTTCAGCAAAAGGCATTAGCTTTACACAGCAATCCTTTCATACCCGACGGGCAAAATTTACACTCAGCGCTTGCTAGCTGTAACTTCTATGCTTCAGCAAAAAATCATTTTTTTTTTCCGCTTGAGTTCAGTGTCTCAACACATCTTCATCTACTGACCCCCAGAGGCGTAGCATCCCACTTCTGACACCACCTGTGGCAGGACGGCCTCGCGGCGGGGTCAGTAAGACGCTAGACATGATGGGAAACTTTAAACACTAGTGGTTTATTAGCCACAACCAAAATAAGTACGGGTGCACTGTCCCTTTAAGAAACTACTTTCTTGAAAATTAAAGCCTAGTCCCGTTAGGGACACTAACTCACTTCTTGAGCCCTTACTAACAGGACAGCCAGCTAATCTGGTCATGCCCAAAACATGCTACACAAAGGATAACGATACGTATAAGAATAAAGTCTTATCTGTTTTGCCGCTCCAGTAGCAAACAGGAACACGGTTCCGGGGAGCAGGCTGTGTCCAGCCTCGCAGCGATCTTAATCTTTATCCTGGGTTGGGGTCCCAGCTGGTCCCAGCAGCCTAGCTCCTCGCAGGACTGGGGAACCAGAGCAACAGCAACGGCTTCCTAGCCGGGAGAGGTCTCTCCACCTTCCTGTGGAAAAACAAGCTCACTGTGTGTGTGTCACTTCCTGCTTTTAAACCTGCAGTCTCTCAGGCCTCCTGCTTAGTTAGGCTGCAGGTGTGATTCTTTCTGTCTGAGGAGATTAACACTCTGTGAACTGGCTGCAGCGTCTCTCCATTCACTATTCCAGCCTACTGAGTTAGTGACTCTGTCACACAAAGTAACAAAGATATTTCAGTTTGCAAGTCCCAGAGTATTTCTTCCATGAAAAGTAAATAGAGAGGCACGAGGATTTGAGCTCTGAGGAAATGTATTATTTAAGTTAGACCTTAGAACTTGCCTGATTTAGGGTGGCTGCTCTCTGCAGGTTGCCGACCCCCAACTCTCTCCCTCACTATCCTGCTGGTGGCTGTGGGGGTGCCTGGCCGGTGCTGGTTTGGCCTCTTGTTGCCGCCGGGCCCGACGTCTCCCCAGCTGCTGGCCTGCCTCTCTCCTGTACAGTCCCACGCCGGGCTCTGTGATGTCGGTTCACGACGGAAGTTGGGACATGCACATCCGGCACTCACCGGCATGAGAGCCCGGCGTGGGACAGTACAGTAGAGAGGCAGGTCAGCAGCTGGGGAGACGTCAGGCATGGTGGCAACAATAGGCCCGACCAGTGCCGGTCGGGCCCCCCCGTCCATTGGACGATTCCACAATCCACAAACGGATTGCAGAATCCACCACAATCTTTTTAAATTCACGAACAATTTGCAGAATCCGCATATTGGATTCTGATTGCTAAAACAAATCCAGAAAAGACGAATCATCTTTTGAGACTGAAAGGAACCGCCCGATCCGAGGCAGATCCAAATCTGCCCCCCAAAATTTGCCCATCTCTAGTTTTGATTCCATAACCTTACACCATTCATCCTATGTCAAAAAATTTTTAGTACTGATTTGGCATAACGTTCAGTACCTGATTTGTGTACAATGTAAGAAACTGAATTAACAGTTCTGCTCTTCCTTACATCTCAGCCCTATTTTCTCTCTATGCACCATTCCGACTCTTGCAAGGATGTCTTCTCTCTACACCCTTTGTATCTAATGCCCTTTCTTGCCTTAAACCTTTTTTACTGATTGCCCCACACCTCTAGAATGCCCTTCCCCTCAATATTCGTGTAGCACCCTCTCTACCCACCTTTAAGATCCACCTTAAAACACCCCTGCTTACCGAAGCATATGAGTAACTCCGTGGCTAATACTATACACCTCATATATAAACCTTGGCCTCTTGCAGACGCACTTATCAGAACACCCTCCTACTGTCTCTGTACAATCTTCCTACCTACCAATTAGATTGTAAGCTCTTCGGAGAAGGAACAACTTTTTCTAAATGTTACTTTTATGTCTGAAGCACTTCTTCCCATTATGTGTTATTTGGATTTTTGTGATTGTCACGTGTATTACTGCTGTGAAGCGCTTTGTACATTAATGGCGTTATATAAATAAAGACATACATACATACATTAGCAAGTCTCTTACATTTTATGTACAGTAGTGAGAAGCAGAAACAAAACCTGATGCGTGGCTAAATGCACTTGAGAAAGCTTGATGTATAGACCGCACTGTGTCATGAATATGGTTATTAGCTATTTATAAACCTGATAAAATAGTAACCTAAATTAACCATTTTATGTCTTGTTTCCTTATTTAACTGTTGATCCATGGAATAATTTGTTTAACGCATCAATTCCCTTTTCTGGTGCCTTGGTACCCGACTGCTCTGGTCAGTCTTCTGTAAGACTCTTGATCATTTAATTTGAAATATTGTTCGGTTTTGCCTAGAGAAAATATGCTATGAGCTGATCAATATGATCAACATCATTGAATACAACAGGTGTTTAAAATTGACAATTGTCCATAACTATGGATTGGCTTCTGCCAATGTCTGTAGTCATTTACTACAAAACCCTACAGTTTAGAATAAGGTTAAAAAGAAAAAGGTTACAGTATCTCAGATTTTTGCTTTAATAGTTTTTGCAGATTATGCCCTGCAAACTTTGTGTTAAAATCCCTTTAAAAATAACAAACAAATATACAATGCATACTTCTTTTGTTAAGGGCTAGTTACTGCTTCATACTTAAAGGAAATAATGTTTCATCAATTTGTAAAATTCCCAAGTTAAAGTGAAAAAATACAATAAATGCTGGAGGATTCCATAATAAATTATGTGATCGGGATGAAAACAGAGTTATACATAGATCCAAATTGGGCCAGCTAAATCCGTAATTTAAACATCCATTTTTTTAATCTAATCCCTTAGCAACCAGTGGGCAATTTAACATATAGTAAAGCAATGCACTGCAAACCCTTTATTAGTACATGAGTTAGGAAGGAGGCATTCCTTATAATTTGGTTTTTAGTTTTACCCAACAGAGAAGCTGTGAGGACAATATTGTGCAATTTCCCTTTGCTTAAAAGAAAGAGAACTGAAAAGATTTGGTGAAAGTCTAAAACGTCTTTTTTTCACCTTCTTTTTTGTACTTTGTTTATTCTTCCTTGAAAGAGCCAGCACACTCAGAAAATCACTCTTTAGGAGCGAGGGAGAACTCTGATCATGTCCTGCTGTTTTCATTATTAGATTCACGGAGAGGGGGCATTGAAACGTTTTCTTTGGGAACTCTGTGGGCAGAGATCAAAGGCCTTACACCTTTAGTCCCTTTTCCAGTACAGTAAGTAGAGATTTTCTTCTCTCTTTTGCGTGCCAACTTTGGAAAGCTCCAATGAATGAGTATAGCTATCTCAGAGATGTAAGGGTTCACAAACCCTGTGAAAATTAATTTCTAGAGTGTTAGTGAATTAAAAAAAAATACATCACACATCATAAAAGTAGAGTCGATTCTTGGTGTCTGTTTTACTCATAGCTGTCGAGGTCAAAGGACTTGAATGAGGTTTGTGTGTTCTCAAACAAAAAATTCCAATGTAAAGAAGTAATCTATGCTGCTCATATTTTTATATATAATTGGATCTAGAGAGTCTACAGATGTGTCACCCAACTAATAACTCAGGGGATTCTCCAGTTCTAGAAATATAAATGTTTAAAGATTTTTGTACCTGGTTGTTTCCAAGAATGTACAGTATAAAAACGGGTGATCACAATCTCCTTGCAAACAAATAACACATATAAAAACGTTTTCAGAAAATCCCTGGAACAAAATGGTTATTACAAAATAAAATGAGTGGGGTGGTAAAAAAAAAAAAAAAAAAAAAAGTACATAAAAGTTTAAATCGATAAGCAGAAATGCAGATTTAATTCAGATTTAAGTAAATTGTAAGTATATATTATATATACAGTAGGGGAAGCGGAAAAGAGAGGCGCTCTCTCCTAGTGTAATATTGCTTGAACAATTTATTACACTATAAAAATCATCAATGGTTCAACTTACAAACAGCAAGTCACTCTCATTTCTGAGTATAATACTCCGTCCGTCCCCAGCTACGCTGTACACGCTTCACAATATCTTCCACTGGCTCCACACGTGAGGTCTGTGTTGCACGTTCTCCGCTCCGCTCGCAGTTGCTGTGCTGTTGTTTGTGAGTTGAACCATTGATGATTTTTATAGTGTAATAAATTGTTCAAGTAATATTACACTAGGTGAGTGCGCCTCTCTTTTTCCCTTCCCCCTTTTATTTATTTTCAGATTATCTATGGGAGTGGTTTTCCATGTGGAGGGCAGCCAGTGGATCCTAATTTCCTTTTATTGGAACATATATTTACACTGCTTGGACTTTTAAAGGATTAAGTATTTTTATCATTTTGTATTAATATTTCAGTGTGTTCTAGTTTCCTTTCTAGCTGGGATAGTTTGTTCAAGTGGTTCTATATTTAGTACTACTGTATTTAGAACTAGTCTATTTTAGCGCTGTTTTTTATTTCTATATATAGAAAATATATATTTTAGGGTTACCAGGTGCCTTCTCCAAAAATGCTGGACACAATGGTGAAATATTGGCTGCATTACCAGTAGCAGCAAATCAGGATGGAGGAAGCTGCCCAGCCCCCTAGCAATAGCCCTGCTCTCTCCCTTTTCAGGGAAAACCCGCTGCCCCCCAAGCCGGTCAGGTCACTATGTCCAGAGAGGTAATACCAGACACATACATGTCCAGTATCTCTTTGATAAAGCGCCCTAGAGGCGAGAAATGCGTCAGAGGATTCAGCTGTTTTTGCTTTTTGGCTGTTATGCCCAATAAATGAATATAAGTGTACCTGTCTCCAGCCTACTTTCAAGATTGCAGTGCTCATTCCCTTTTTCCGGCATCTACGCTTTTCCCGGATTGAAGCACGCACCAGAATAGAAGCCTCTCCTGTCACGCACCAGAACAGAAGCCTCTCCTGTGTGAGTATACAACACAGACAGATATAAGCGGTGTGCTGTGTGTTCCTAGCCAGTGTGGTGTGAGGCAATATTACCAATACTGCGGAGCCAAGGAACTGGACAGACCTACCTCAGGAGGGATTATCGTAATCCGGACTCAACATCCAGATGGTTAAGGTTAGCTGTTATCTTTCCCTGTTATAGGAGCTTTGGATAGTGCTCAGGTGATTCTACATTGAATACACACACCACACAACACTGGGCTAGTACACGTGTACATTGGAGATTGTGCATTATAAACTGTTCTAATTTCTCATACCCTAACAAGTGGGACTTATTGGTTTACATCTTTATATGTCCACAGCTACATCGTCACGTAGTGGAGCACCCATTAGGGATTCATTTCCCTTACCCAACCATGTCCTGTATCAAATCTTATTTTTTACTGGACCGAGTGTCCAAATACAGGACAGTCCAGTTCAATACTGGCCATCATAGTACATATATGTGTGTGTGTGTGTGTGTGTATTGTGACAAACGGCTTACTCTGGGGCTCCGCCGTCTGTCCGGGACTGTTAGAACACGGTCTTTTAGGGTAGGTTAAATGACGAGGCGTCACGTGCTGTTCCTTTAAACAGGCTATGCCTGGTTTATTCAGTCCCAGGCACTGAGACTGCCACAGTGCATACAACAGAAACACATCAAAACAAAAAGCTGCTCACCTGAGCAATAACTTAACTTAGGTTTACCCTGACTCAGGGTTGAAGTGGCTTTTCCACTTCCAACAACAAAATAAGGAACTTTGCAGTTTTAGACAAAAAAGAGCAGAATTATTTAACCTGTTTGGGGAGAGGCTTTTCCCCCTCTGCTTCCAGCAGACTTCCTGCCTCCAGGCTCTTGGGGGAGAGGGGAGAGGAACCAGGAAATCAGTCTTAAATACCTGATTTCTAATTAGCAGGACAGGTGACAGAAATCAGGCAGCAGACAAACTCTGGTTTGGACCCCTCATCCCTCAGTTCCAGCACTTGCCAAACTGTGGGATGGAGTGCATGTATTATGAGGCTGCACTTCCAGCCTAAACAGGATAGAAACTGTTCAGTATCCTGGGAGCTCTATATACTGTAGAATTTATTATCATCCACTGGTTTCTGTCACAGTATATATAGCAACTGTAAATATTACTGTTTGTTCATTTGCATGTCTTAGGCAGGTCTGCAACCCTGTCTTTCCCCATCATCGCCCAGCATACAGCGCTTCCACTGCAGCAAGGGATTCTGGGAAATGACATGCAAATGAGCACTCAGTGTAAAAAATATATATATATCCCTTCTGTGATCATGGATGGTCTTGTATTTATTTACTTGTCTTGCTTTCTCCTGTTACTTCAGAGTCTTTTTGTAAATGTATTTTAGTTGAATTCATCACACTGATGGATTTGAAGTGTAAGTCTGGTGAACTCAATACTTTTCTTTTGATCTTGTTTCTTTTCTTCTTCAGGTGTCTGTACACGTCACATGCACAACCATCTTAGCAGCAGTTTCCAAGTTTGGCAACAGGTCAAAATCACTGCCAGAGAGATACAGTATGTCCTTCAGTCCTGCTGCCGCAGTGACTAGTAGGGAATTACTCTCTTTCCTCCTCATATACAGTAAAGAGGTTGCAACACAAAAGGTGTGTGCAATGTACTGTAAGAAGAGGTGGGGGATCTGCATTTGTGAGCAGATCTTTACTACAGGGCTTTTGATTTCAGCCATACACACGCTGATGCATCCCCTCTCAATAAATAGCTATTTCTCCCCCCCCCCCCCCTAAGTTTCTGCTGTCGGTGAGAGAGGAGACAGAGATAAGACACTAGACTGCTAGCAGTGGAGCATCAGCACACTGCAATGTTTAGCTGATCACTAAAGTCTCCATGCTGCAAAACTAGGGCAACACTAGGGCAACACTAGGGCAACCCCCCCTCCCCCCCCAAAAAAACGGCACCATATTTATCAAAGAAAATCTGATACAAATCTTTTGTATTGGGTTTGCCCTAGTTTTGCAGTCAATAGACATTAGTAAACCGCCCCCATAGTATCAATACTGTAGCTGATGCAGCTGCATTCAAATGTCCTTTAATGACGTAGTAGAGTTGGTCTCATGCTTACCTACAGTACATGCCAGGATGGCTCTGGTTGTAGCTGTGACCATACACCAATATGCATGTTAAGTTTTCACCTGATAGCTAACCTTCTAATGGTGGTTTAACAGTGCCAGTGAGTGTTACATAGTTACATAGAAGATTAGGTTGAAAAAAGACATCTATTAAGTAAAACCTTTGTTAAATTCTAATTGGGTGAGATATATTCAGTGGTCTCCTATGAATGGAGCCAGAGCTCTCTTAAACTATTTGGGAACACAGAAAAACTGTATGCATGGTTACATATGCTTCAGCGATTCCCCTTTCTAACTGTGGCCTTGTGTTGGGATTTAATTTGTTATGGGACGGTTCAGCACTTCTCTAGCTGCTGGTCAACATTTGAATCAACTATGTGTTCTTAGACATATGAAAAAAAAAACTATGGATAAGTCAAGCAGAGAGAGACCAGCTGGGCTATCTCTGTCAGTACTAGGTTTTGGTAGATATGTTAGCTGATCTTAGATGACTGGGAAACGTACTACACATGCTGTTTTTTCATATACAGCGTAAAAACAAGTTCAGTCTTCATACCCATTAGCACTAATCCAGAAGAACTGGTAAAGTGTATTGTGTTTCTTAGCAAAGTGGTGAGAAAAGAACAAGAATCACACAGCTTAGGGGAAAATAATACAAATTCTGTCAGGGACGCTGCTCTTTATATTATAGGAAAAAGCATTTTTGGTTGAGGAATGTATATATTCCGGAAACAACCTGGAACTGTAATAAGCATCTCTTAGCTATAAAACACATGTAGTGTTTTCAATTTGTTCCATAATTTAAAGCAGCAATCTGTGCTGCTCATATCTTTACATATACATATTTGTTATATCCTATTTTAAATAAGGGGTTCCCTGAAGTAAACCACAACACTCCAAACTATGGGGAACCCCTTGTTCCTCAGAAATTATTTTTTTTTACCTTACAAGAATTCTTGTCCAGGGTTGGATTCAGCCTCTCTGGCGGCCAACAGAACGCTGTGACATCATCATGAGATGACATGGTAGCATCTAATTGGGTGACCCAGCAGCCACTTTGTATTTCCTTGCAAGTACTGATAAAATCACATCTCCGCAATCAGGGTCTCCCCAGAGCACTGAGTGATGTGGGGACCACATGGTTCATATAAGGCAAAAAACTGATTTCATAATTGATTCCCGGGTTCCATATTGAACAACAACGCATGCAGAATGTACAATACTTTACATAGTGCTTGTTTAGGATGCAGATGCAATTCTACTGTTAAAGGGTTATGTTTACTAAGCGGTGCTCTGCTGTAAGACACCTGGTACCAGAATATCCTTTGCAGCTCAATTACCTAAATGGGCCTTTCCAGCACTGGAAGATGTCTTATGTAGAAGGACATTAAGTAAATAGTGTACAGTATATAGTGAATAAAAGCCCCCAAAATATTATTGTTTATCAATATTTCTCCAAAAAATACTGTAAACCTACCTTAGGATTTCACAACTAAAAACTAAGATGAAAACTGTAATAGTAATTTCAACAAAAGACAGGGGTGCCCAATGCTACATCCAATTGACAAAACATATGGTAAGAAGTATAAAGTTTAAATTCTTCAATAATAATAATAATAATATTTTCTTGGTTATTTAGTTAAACCCTTTGGCCAAAGCGTCATAAGCCTACATACCAATGTCAAGGTATAACCACATTTTGCAGGTCCTAACACTAAATTGTGAACCTTTTTTTTACGTCTGTATGAGGGGAAACAACCACAGTGAGTCCTGTCCATTCAGCAAAATGCTAGAACCTACCAAGTTAAAAAGGTGGGGAGGGGAAAACATTTATAATATTGAAGTATTTAAACTTTATACTTATTACCATATATGTTTTGTCAATTGGATGTAGCATTGGCCCCTGTCTTTTGTTGTATACATTTGCCACGCTCATTAGCACTCATTTTATGTATATATACACTGTATGATCTGGTGGGTGTTGGAGTTAGAGCTTACTGGCAACTGGCAAGAGTTGTTTGGAGGTAGGTGACCCCTCCTCCCAGAGTTCACCCCTCCCCACCTTTTTAACTTGGGAGGTTCTAACATTTTGCTGAATGGACAGGACTCACTGTGGTTGTTTCCCCTCATACAGAGGTAAAAAGAACGGTTCACAGATTAGAGTTAGGACCTGCAAAATTTGGTTATACCTTGACGTTGGTATGCAGGCTTATGACGCTTTGGCCAAAGGGTTTAACTAAATAACCAAGAAAATATTATTATTATTGAAGTATTTAAACTTTATACTTATTACCATATTGTAAACGCTTGCGCTCACCAGGAACAAGGCGGGACCCCGGTACTGAGGTTGGAGATTATAGAACACGCCACCCACAGCAGCGGAGGCACATCTGGAGAGTGGATAGTCAAGGTTAGCCGGTTCAGGGTTGGAGAGAGTAGAATGGTCTTGATACTTGCCGTGGTCAGAGGTTGGAGCCAGGAGAGTAGTCGATAGCTGGGTGCCATGGTCAAGGGGTTGGAGGCAGTAGGATAGTCGTTGGTCATGTGCGTGGTCAGGGATGGAGAGATACGGAAGGTCAGAGGCAAGCCGGGGTCGGTACACAGGAGATCAAACACAGAGACAGGCAAGGCAAAACAGCAGGAACAGGGACGTGGGAACAGCAAGGCTACAATTAACTATGCTCAGCCAAAGAAGGAGTGAGAGAGCTGAGCATAAATGTGTGTGAGAGTCCAATGAGACAGGGGGGTGGAGCGGAGGAGCGGCCTCTGCAGAGGCAGAGATAGACTGTGAGGTGCAGGAGACAGGTGAGCGAGATAGAATGTTGACACGCAGCTGGGGAGAAGTCCACGCGCGTCACGTGTGAGCCGCGCGGGGCAGCCGTGCGTCGCAAGCGGGGGGCAGAGCCAAGCTCCATAGGGACCTTGAAAACCCTCCGTGGGTGCGCGCGCTCTGTAAGGTGCACGGAAGGCTTTGAAGCGGCAGGTAAGGAGGGAGCACACCCAGGGGACGTGCTCACCGATTCCTTACACATATATGTTTTGTCAATTGGATGTAACATTGGGCACCCCTGTCTTTTGTTGTATACATTTGCCACGCTCAGGAGCACTCATTTTGACTTGTATATAATCCGAAACGTTGGATTTTTGTGCCTGTGTACCTTGTCTTATTACAAGATTTTTGCATATACCTTGAGTGCTGTTTTTCTGTTTCCCTTTGGGTTACATTGGTTCTCTATTGATTTCTATAGAACATGCACCTACCCTATTTTGCCAGTTGAGTGCCTACTGTTTCATTTAAATTTTTTTTTATATATATGTATGATGTGGTGGGTGTTGGAGTTAGAGCTTACTGGGAATGTGTGTGTTAATTATAGTAATTTCAAGACAGAATACTGGATCCTCATATCACACAGGTTCCCACCAATGCTTACTCCAGTCTGGAATATTAGGAGAGGCATGTCTTTTCTGCATCTCAAAACATGAATGGCACTTTTTTAATATGCCGTTAAGCTATGTCCTGTGCTGGAGCGGAGGTCAGCTCCAATCAAATGAATAACTTATGAAAATACTTTGCACCTATTTTGCAGTGTGTGTGATTTTGGGAAAGGAGCATCAGTAAAAGGTGATAAAGCAGTAATGTCCCACCCACAGTTTATTTTTTGGCCTTTACTGGAGCTGATCTGTACTCCCAAAACCTCTGGGGGTCCTCTTATTTATTTATAAAATATTTTACCAGGAAGTAATACATTGAGAGTTACCTCTCGTTTTCAAGTATGACCTGGGCACAAAGTTAAGACAAATAATACATAGTTACAATTACAGTTACATAAATGAACAGGGTATACATTATATACAATACATTGCATGCATAGTTAAAGAAAATATATATATAGGCGTATGAAACAGTTACAGACCAGATTAAAGTGTGAGACAGCCTTAGATTTGAAAGAATTTAAACTGGTGGTGGATGTGAGAGTCTCTGGTAGGTTGTTCCAGTTTTGGGATGCACGGTAAGAGAAGGAGGAACGGCCGGATACTTTGTTGAGCCTTGGGACCATGAATAGTCTTTTGGAGTCTGATCTCAGATGATAAGTGCTGTATGTGGTAGGGGTGAGGAGCTTGGTTTCTGAGATGATTGTATTTTTTATTGCCGGCTTGTGGCACCAATAGGAAATAGCAACTTTATTTGCTTATGAGTTTGTGACTCTCTATTGGCCGACCTGACAAGGGCGTCATTTTGTGTCCACCAGACCAAAAAAAAACTGGTCTAGAGGAATAGTGTGTGTGAATCTGGGCCTTAGAGTTGCCAACAGTCTTACTACAAAAGAGTTTAGGTAAAGATTGTAAAAAAAAAAAAAAACACTTCACACTTCAAAGCATTTGGTTACTATGGAAACATTTGAAAATGTTATTTTAAAATTCTTATAGCTGTTTGATTTACATAAAAATGTATCACTTACATTCAAACTACTAACACGCCACTCTCATAAATTCAGGTTGGACCTAGGAGGGACTTCCACTTTAAAATATTTCTTACATTTTATGCAGGTACACAGTATAACTTGCTTTTA
Organism: Ascaphus truei; assembly: GCF_040206685.1. Classification (NCBI taxonomy): domain Eukaryota; kingdom Metazoa; phylum Chordata; class Amphibia; order Anura; family Ascaphidae; genus Ascaphus; species Ascaphus truei. The sequence goes on along the minus strand of NC_134488.1, from coordinate 57,141,888 downwards.
TGTAAAGAGAGCAATTTAATACACTATAAAAAATACATTATAAGACACAATGATTCCATACGAAGAAACCCACTATTTGGAGTTTCGAAACACGTAGGAGGTTTTTTGGCATCGCAGGGACACCGTAGCTGTGAAATCCGAGTGGTGACGTCAGAAGAGGAGGTGAACGACCAGACTCTGGCAGCAAGCAGTCTCCGAGCATAGAAGGGGATCCTCCTTCATTGACTGGCGCAATTCACCCCACTGAGTTGGGGTTGTTATACTGTGTGGTACAGGGTACTGTTTATGGTGTATAGTAAAGTTTGTTATTATATACAGACCTGGTCTTTCTCAAAGGAGACTCCTTTTGTTTGATCAAGCAAGTGATCAGGATCAGTTTGTGAGTGCCCTGGAGCCTGTCTCTTTCTGTGCCTGCATTTGGTCTCTGGAGGCACCCATCTGGGGGGAGAGGGAGGAGCTTACACTGCGGACGTGCAGTGCTACTGATTGCAGGAGTTTGAAGCAGGAGCACACAGTGGAGCACACAGCCAGCTTTGAGAGGTGTTTTCCCAATTGCCAAACCCACCGTGGGAGCACTGAAGGGGGCATATGCAGAGCATTGTGAGGAAACTCATTTCAGGAAACAAGATCAACCCGGATTTTGAGACAGAACCTCCTCTTCAGTGTTCTTTGCATCAGCACGTGTGAAGAAAAGAGGAGTGGCCATACTGGTCAGAAGGTCGGTACCATTTGCTCTGGAGGAAAGTGACTCAGACAAGGAAGGTTTGTTTGTCTGAGATTACATTGAGGACACTTCCATGGAACTCATCCCAGCCTTTTGAATTGGACTTTATTTGGTCAGATTTTTATTTCCTTTAGGCACCGGTTTATCTGTTTTTACTGTATAGTAAAGTTTGTTAATATATACAGACGTGTGTGTGTATTACTGGTATTGTTCTTGGAAGGGGCTTATCTTGCTGCGTCAGGATCCCTTTCAGGTGGAGGCACTGCACTGAGGTGCATATACGATCACCCCAGGCTCCCAGTGGCGGAGGCTCCAGTCTTCTGTGAGCCAACAGGTAACAGCAGTACCGGTAGTCTCTTTAGTCAGGGGGAAAGAGTGCTAAATACAATTTATAATTTTTTGTTAAGAAAATTTGTCATTAATAATTAGTATTACAGACTTGAAAAAGAGAGGAGCACTCTCAAAATCTTGTCCTAAAATATAAATTGAGTCCAAATAAAAAAAATGTATAACCTAATACTGAAGTACTCCATTATTTAGAACTACTGCCATTGAAATAACATTGATGCATGAAACAAAATGTTTTCTTGATTAGGATCCATCAATGGATTATTCGCTCACCCTTACATATACAGTTAGGTCCGGAAATAATTGGACACTGATACAAGTTTTGTTATTTTGGCTGTGTACCAAAATAAATTCAAGTTACAGTTAAATAATGAATATGGGCTTAAAGTGCAGTCTATCAGCTTTAATTTGAGTGTATTCACATCCATATTGGAGGAAGGGTTTAGGAATTACATCTCTTTAATATGTAGCCCCCTCTTTTTCAAGGGACCAAAAGTAATTGGACAATTGACTCAAAAAGCTGTTTCATGGACATGTGTGGTCCATTCCTTCATTATTTCATCATCAATTAAGAAGGTAAAAGGTCTGGAGTTGTTTCCAGGTATGGCATTTGCATTTGGAAGCTTTTGCTGTGAACCCACAACATGCAGTCAAAGGAGCTCTCAATGCAAGTGAAACAGGGCATCCTTAGGCTGCCAAAAAAAAGAAAATCCATCAGAGAGATAGCAGGAACATTGGGAGTGGCCAAGTCAACAATTTGGTACATTCTGAGAATAAAAGAACGCACTGGTGAGCTATGCAACACAAAAAGGCCTGGACGTCCACGGAAGACAACAGTGGTGGATGATCATAGGATCCTTTCCATGGAAAAGAAAAACCCCTTCACAACATCCAGCCAAGTGAAGAACACTCTCCAGGAGGTAGGCATATAATTATCCAAGTCTACCATAAAGAGAAAACTTAACGAGAGCAAATACAGAGGGTTCCCCACCAGGTGAAAACCATTCATATGCCTCAAGAATAGAAAGGCAAGATTAGACTTTGCCTAACAATATTTTAAAAAGCCAGACAAGTTCTGGAACAGCATTCTTTGGACAGATGAAACTAAGATCAACCTGTACCAGAATGATGGGAAGAAAAAAGTATGGAGAAGGCTTGGAACGGCTCATGATCTGAAGCATACCACATCATCTGTAAAACATGGTGGAGGCAGTGTGATGGCATGGGCATGCGTGGCTTACAATGGCACTGGGTCACTAGTGTTTATTGATGATGTGACAGAAGACAGAAGCAGCCGGATGAATTCTGAAGTGTATACACTGGCGACACACTTTATTCGAGCTCGGCTAGTCCCACGAATTCGGGTATACCCGGGTGTATTGAGGTTTGTGACTGTTTTCTGCCCGAGTGCATTGAGTTATTTTCCGGCAGGGATTGAAGCATTTTATTCCCGTTGGCTGCAATACTGCACACTACATATATATATACTGCATTACAATTCATGAATTTATGCCATCTGGTAGACACGCGAAGCATTGCAGCCTATTAAATCCTAATCATTATCATTTAACAGATCAGCCGCCCATCAGCCAGGCATGAACCCAGGCTGGGAAGGCAAATGCAACGGGGCTTGTCAGAGGTGAGGAGCGGCGCATTCCAGGTATCTGCCAGGTACATACCGGGTATTTGCTCGAATAAAGTGTGTCGGTGCAGTAGGGATATTGTCTGCTCAGATTCAGCCAAATTCAGCGAAGTTGGTTGGACGGCGCTTCACTTTACAGATGGACAATGACCCAAAACATACTGCGAAAGCAACCCAGGAGTTTTTAAAGGAAAAGAAGTGGAATATTCTGCAATGGCTGAGTCAATCACCTGATCTCAACCCGATCGAGCATGCATTTCACTTGCTGAAGACAAAACTTAAGGTAGAAAGACCCACGAACAAACAACAACTGAAGACAGCTGCAGTAAAGGCCTGGCAAAGCATCACAAAGGAGAAAACCCAGCGTTTGGTGATGTCCATGTGTTCCAGACTTCAAGCAGTCAATGCCTGCAAAGGATTCTTGACAAAGTATTAAAAATGAACATTTTATTTATGATTGTGTTAATTTGTCCAATTACATTTGAGCCCCTGAAATAAGGGGACTGTGTATGAAAATGGTTGCAATTCCTAAACGTTTCATACAATATTTTTGTTCAACCTCTTGAATTAAAGCTGAAAGCCTGCACTTCTATTGCATCTCGGTTGTTTCATTTCAAATCCATTGTTGTGGCGTACAGATCCAAAATGATGAAAATTGTGTCAGTGTCCAATTATTTACGTACCTAACTGTATCTATAGATATTTGAATAGTAAATCCTTGTATGTAGGATCATAAGCACAAGCTTTCGTTATACAGCTCAACCCCATTATAACGCGATGCAAGCGTGGCTCCCAATTTTCATATTTATGAATACTTTACAACACGATTTTGATATCTTAAATACTTTATAGTACAATGCATACAATTGTACATTATTTATAATGCGATGTAATTCTTTGGACCCCAAGCACAGTGTTATAAGAGGGTTGAGCTGTATATGCAATAATATGCCACCTGAACTGACTCACCTTGAACACAGCTACATGCACTGAGTTGGCTTCATGAAAATAGTACTAGCCTCTAGATCTGGAGTGGGGCCATAAGTAAACCCTTGCACATTCCCTTGGATATGTTTTCTCATACATGGAATGCAATCGAGAAGGGGAGCGTAGGCCTCAGAGCACTACTAAGTCAACTTAAAATTCTCAAGATGATTCCTTAGCCCACAGACATAATAATTTTGTCTTCTGATGTACCTCAGGGGAGGGTGTCATGTTCTTGAGAGGTTCAGAATGTTGGCTGCAGGCCACCTGGGTTGCGCTATCACTAGTGGTAGAACAGAAGTGTTAGCCCTGTAACACAATCTGTCCTTAGAAAGGGAACAGAGAAAGCAGGGGACAGAATAAGGCTTTATACTATAAGGATCTGAGAGATAATGGTGATACAAGATCACCATAACCTGTAATACAATTAGTCACAAAGGCCTAAAACATAATTATAGATCTGTGCATCTGTAGACATCTTATGCCTATAGAGGATTATGGTTCCACATAAAAAGTACTTCAGTGAGGTTTTTAATAATGATCCCTGCTTTTTAAGAATTACTGTATTTTTATTTAAAGATGCCTTTGACAGTACAGCCCCCCTAAAAAACATTAAAATTATTACTTTTCCTCTTTAACAGTAATAACATATTTTTGGAGTACAGTTAATACAAGTTTACAGAAAATATAAACAAAAACACTATTTATCCTTTGTACTGGGTAATGTAAAACAGCCATAAAAGGAAGGCCTTGTATTTACAGTAATTGCAAAAAGCACAGTAGCAAATATCACCTACTATATAATACATAATGGTTAGAATATATCATAGAAAAATATTCCAATCAATATTTCTCCAAAATGCAAAATTACTGAATAGTTTGCTAAGTGATCACATTGAAAAACAGAAATGAAGATAGTTTCTTCAAATATGTATTAAAACTGACCATTTTTTAGGAATGCTTTGATTTACTGTGATCATGGAACCCAAAACATGAACGTTTCCATCGTGCTGCACCTTCAATTTAGCACAACTTAATTTAGCTCTTCAGGCAAGCAAATCATTTAAATAACTGCTTGCCCATAAAGGGCCATTGATTTCCATCTCCTCACACAGATGCAAAGCCTATTGCAGCTTATGTATCCTCAAAGCTTCTACTTAACCAGTTACCTATTCTTCTACATCTTGTATGCTTTACCCATTCATTTTCCCACAATTGCCTTTCTATTGAGGAGCGTAAACCTGGTTATGATGATCCAAGATAAATCTCTTAGACCTTCTAAAAAGGAAGCATTACACCCGTGGTCTATTTGATATCCACCCTAGACACAGCCTAACAGTTCATTTGACCTTCTTTTTCAACTGTCACACACAACCTATTGCTCTTTTGTTTAGAGTCAATTACGAGTCTAGAGTCTATTATGCTAACATCTTTTCTCCAGTTGATCTTTCAAATGATTAGCCATGCGAGGTACTGTATAACTGTGGTTTAGGCTTGTTACTACTAAGTGCATTTGTCATATGGGAGAAGGGAATGGGTGATGGTAATGTGAAGTCTGTGAAGTTGCGTGCTGTGTCCTGAGAACCAGAAGCATCTGTACAAGTGTCAGTGCAAGTTATCAAAGTGTCTTAAAAATTACCGGTACTGTGGCTGGTATTAAACAATTGTAAACATATTAAATTCCCGAGACGAAGATTTTTGAACCTCAGTTTTGGGTAGTTTTACCCTCTAATAGAAAGACAATAATGAGTACTGTAAGTCAAAATAAATTGCGGTTCTGTGAGTTTGTAAGGAATATGTTCCTCCTAGAACTATCACACTTTGAAGCAAGTTATTAGTGCTTCAGGCATCATAATTATGTAGTTCTGCAAAAATGTTACAATAAATAAAACATAAATGTCTTCGGTGTATTACAGGCTTTTTTATTGGATGGAGTGGTCATCTTGGCAGAGTATGTTGCAATAAATCACATATTACTTGGCACAATAATTTCAATATATCACAACATCTCACACCACAATGGCCATTGCCTACATCTGTATATTAAGCATTTGCTGACTGAGGGGCCTGCAATTCATCCCCTGTGACAGTGGAAAAAAGGAGTACTCATGTATGCTGCTCTGTGTTTTCCCAGATCATTTTACTGTTTTAAGAACCGGAGTAACCCTATCATTGAATGGTATAAGACAGCTGTTGGCATATGCTATACATAAACATATATATCACATGAATTTGTCCCTTCTTACTGAGGTGACATAATAACGGTGAGAAAGAAAGACCTTTTGACACATTGGCCATCTTTTACCAAATTCTCCATAACTGGTGCAAAGCTAGTGATATTACCACATAGCTAAACTTCAATGGATCTATTGGGTCTAATAAGTTTCCCGGCAGTTAAACTAGAACAACATTGAAGAATCCATATTAAGAAATGACTAAAGTAAAAAATTGTTGACAACTTGCGGATTTATTTATTACATTCTGCTAGCTGTAAAACTGAAGTAGAACTTGTGTAAATGAGAAGCACCAGATTTTTAAACAGAAACATGTCATTGGGATTTTTTTTTACCTTTCATAACAATGGTAGTTCCTTTTTTTTAAACAATACGGCACTGTTTTTCTGCAACATGATGGCTGAAGTAAATAACCTCTGTAAAATCATATCTCAGACTCCCATACTTTTTGGTAAAATCATAAAGATGTGTGTATCTAACAGGGAAATTCACATAAGGTCCATTGCAGGGAAACACACCCGATCCGGAAATAACTGTCATTTATTGAATGGCCCTAAATGTTGAATGGGGTGTGTGAGCCCGCAACAGACCTTAATAAACATCCCCTAAAAGTGAGCTGTAAACCTAATACAAGTGCAGCACCAGAATAATTTGTGGTAAAAAATCCAATTGAAAAAAGTAGGAGTATTTTAATTAATAAATATAGTGCTGTTTTTATACCAATTTGCCAGCTGAGAGTCTTTACAACATAATTCTCATACTACCAGATTTATGCTGAATAAAGCATTTTTCAGACACTACTCCCTGCATTATAAAGCTTACAATGTAATATATGGGAAGCACAGGTCATGAGGTTCTGATACTGCTTCAAAGGCAGTGATGTCACAACCAGATGACTCTTATCTCTCTTTGCTTTAAACTATTTAGCATGAAAACCATCATTTACTTCTAGATGTAAAGACTAAAAATCACAGGGTTCAAGGCAATTGCAGAACTTACAGTATGAGCCTGCATGACTTCAGCTAGTATCAGTCATTAATTTGATCTCTGTGTTCTGCTGTTCTGCATCAGCTGGCACATCTGGATGTGTTCTACAGTTGCCTCTAAGCTAAGACCACTGCAGTCTAAACCACTCTGCCCCTTGAGGTTCCAGTAGTGCACTGTTCAACAAAATAACCCTGAATAGTATGATGGATAGAAACTGATGTTTCTGTATTTCAAAATGACATTTATTTGTTATAGATATTTACATTTATTACATACGTATAGTTACTTATTGCACACTTACCTGGAGCAGCTGGCTCGGAGACAGCCTGGCTGGGTGCCAAATTCCTGCAAGGCGAAAACATACAAAAATAACAAAGCAATGTTATTAACTGGATTGTGTATTTTGGTAAATCCACTGGCACCAGCATTATCTGATTCACAGCTGTCAGCTCCAACCCTTTCTCTAATACAGTCCCCATCTCCACTCTTTTAATACTTCTTTAGCAGTAGCACATATTCCTTATTGACATCAGTCTTCAAGATTTTGGTATTGCTGTAAAATAGCACTGGATGTATCACAGATAATTATTTCTGGTGTACTGTGCAGGGGGAAGCTTGATAAATACCCCCTATTTTTCCTAATTAAAGATATTTATTCCTTTGCATGTGTTTTTGATGGTTGAGTGTTGTGTTCCCGATTTGTCTCTGAAATGGGGCGAGAGGTATGTATCGCTGATAAGGTTGCGAGTGTCCTGAGAATTTGTAATGTATTTTTGGGAAGCAGTAGGGAGTATATTTCCCTTTTATCTTTGTGTGAGTGAGAACACATGTATGTATGGACCCCAGATGGGGTTGGGAGGTATGACACCCTGACGTCGTCTTTGAAGGCGAAATGTGTGAGCTTAGGGATAGATGTCAGAATTTTCTCTGGGAAGGAATGAGATGTACTATCTCCTGATGTCTGCACTAGAAGGGCAAGACGTATGTGTATGTGAGCTTGACAGATATGTCTCCATGATGTCTCAGTGGGTAACAGTAAGTCACTGATGTCACTGTGGGAAGATGTGAGATGTATCTGTCCTTGGTGTCTCTATGGGAATTCAAAGTGAGTGCCATTGTTTTTTCTATGTGGGGGTGAGAGGTATGTGTCCCTTGATGAGCTGAATGTTATGTGTCCTTGATATTTGTGTGGTAAGATTAAAAATTATATGGCTCCAATATCTGTGGATGGGTGCATATAGTACAGTATATCTGTATATGGTCTATATCTGTGTCGCCCGATGTGGTTCCCCAAGAGCTGCTCCCCTCTGCACAGAACCAGCGTGCTAAGGGTTAATTTTGGTGCTTGCTTACTGTTGTGTTACGTCAGCCCCACCCTCTTGAATGTTAATGCTCCTGGAAGACACAGGACTCTGAAACCACAGCTGCATTCAATCTGAACCCCTCAGTCTATATCTGCGTCGCCCCAAAGGCGGACAGCCGTTGGCGCAGCCGAAGGGCAGCTAATGTGTGTGAGCCTTTTGCTGCCATTCGCTGATGTTTGGTGATGTTAAAATTGCTCTATTTCAATAGGAAATTCTTGTATCCCCTGTACCAAATGTAGCAACTCTAATGGTGCATTAAATGTCTGTGAATAAGCTGCATAACCTCTGTTCATTTAATGTAACCATGCATTGTTATCATAACTCGGTGCCCAGGACATACTTGAAAACGAGAGGTAACTCTCAAAGTATTAAACATTTTATAAATAAACAAATACAGTATGTCCCTGGTTTTTGCGTGGAAGGGATGAGTTTAAGTGTTGCTGATGTTTCTGTAGGTATAGCTGTTTATATGTCTTAGTATAATATGGAGAAACATGCATCCAAGCTGACACATTTATAATCTTGCCATTATCCTCCATCTCATCATCCCTGTACTTCATACTCTTAGTGTATATAACAGTAAAACAAAGCACAGAGCTTATCTTGGGAATTTTACTACAAAGGGCCAGCAGCCAAGACCACCAGTTAAGAACAAATATTACACTTTGGCGGACATATAGACGCCAACGATCTGTGAGACAGCTACACATAGGAAAGGACTGGAGTTCGTACAACACATTATGAACCAGCGACAGAAGGACATTGCTTTTATATGATGGTATTCAGTCAGATAGCACAATGATAAGGAAACATAGTATTGCACATCGTTTATTTGGTGCTGAACTGTATTAATGATCTCCAGTCCCTCTTAGCCTGACCACTTTGATGTTCCAATAAAATGAACACACTCAGTCATGGAACACCTTTTCTACCCTTTCATAATGTAAGATATGTGTGATTCAGGTGGAGCAAGACTTACTGTACTGTCTCAGGAGCCACGGCTGAAAAACGCTAAATACTGCGGATCCTCCGGCACTGGGTTGTCCCATGGCAGTCTAGTAGCTCATTGCCGAAAACAGTAAGTCTTGCTACATCTGTATGTATGCCGTAGATCTAAATAATTTATTTTCATTAATCCTCACTGACCACTGAACCCTTCCCCCCCACCCCACATGTATATCCTGTGGAGTATATGGTGTCTATTTACTAAAGTCTCCGGGCTCCAATACTGGTGCAAAAGAAGTGCAATAAATCCAATTTAAAGCAATAGGAGTTTTTCCTTTGATTAATCTGCTGCAATTCTTTTGCACTGCTTTTGCCCCAGTTTTGCAGCAGGGATACGTTAGTAAATAAATCCTTACTGTTGGTATCAAGGTAAAAGTAATGCAATTCTACACCACGGGGGCTACGTACTAAGTGTCACAAATGGATTTGTTGGCACAGAGTTGGTGCATGACAAACTTCATTTTAATGCACAAGTGTGCATCTATGTACTAAGCTCAAACTTCTCCATCTGCACCAGCTGTGACAAAAATGTCCCCCCCCCCCTTATTGTTTTGGCACACAGAAACTGTGCTTGGCATACAGATGAAGGAGCGGCTCAGTGAGTAAAGACACTAAAGGATTCGTCCCCGTTGGCCGCGGCTGCGCTCGTGATGGCGTGCATGCCGCGCACAAGGTACAGCCCTCTATGGGGAAGGCCCCAGTCGGCGTGTGTTCGCACGTGCACAAGGCGCGATGCCCGACCACCTTTGCTAAAAGACAAGATTTTTATCTTTTGGCGGGGCGGCCGAGCATTGGCCACGTCACCATGGCGGTTCAGCCAATGGGGCCAAACGAGCCGCGTAATTTCATAGCCACGCCCCCACCATACCTCCCCATCGCGAATTGCCTGGAGTAGATCAGGTCGCGCTGATGTAGGCAACAAGCTCCGCCAGGCACCCCAGAGCTTGCGCCACTGCGCGCACTGGGGCCTTAGCCTTACTCTGTAAATAATTAAACTGGGTTTGAATCAAGGGAAGCTGGTTCAATTCCTGGTGTCAGCTCCTTGTGACCACTTCATGTCTCACTGTGCCTCAGGCACCAAAACATAGATTGGGACGATGTATTGTAGACTATACTGTAATTATGAAGTGCTTTGAGCCCCAGTGGGAGAAAAGTGCTGTATGACATTGTTGTTATTATTATTATTATTAGTATGTACTAAAAATATATATATTTCTGTGTACCACAAAATCATTGAAAAGTGTGAAACTATCACCTGTGAAGTTCAACTTGGTGTTATCCCAAACAAAGACTTGTGTCGCAGCATATATGTTTCATTATATAGGCTAACATTTTTATTATTCTCACAGTATGGCTATTATAAAAAATAATACACTTTTTTCAAAATACAATAATAATTCATGTTTACTAAAACTAGTGGTGCATTTTACAATATATACACATGATTCAAATTGTATCAATTGGGTGTGCAACATGAGGGCTGCGTAACAAATAATTTCCAACACACAACGCACATTTTTTCGAAGGTTTGTATTACTTTTTACCAGTGACCGTTTTGACGTAACCTTAAAAAAAAGTTGATACATAAGCCTTTTTATGTTTCAAAGGAAAAATAATAATTGAAAGCAATAGAATATTTTTCTTAAATACTTCCAAAATGATATTTGGTTGCCTCAGCATTACACCACTTTTGTGATAGCAATAATTATTTTAGCAAGGATGTAAAATCTATATGTACAAAACCTTAATGCAATTTCACTCACTGGATCTGAATGTCTTTATTTATGTGAGCACAGTGCATTTGTTTTTATTTATTCCTCCCAATCAAATAATTCAGGGCCATTTTCCGGTATGTTAATATTTCAGAAGGATTGATATTATTATTCAATGACATTCTTTGCTGGGATTATTAAAATGGCTACCATTATGTGGTTTTGTAAGTACTACCTTCTACCTCATGCCTGATCACAGTTAGACTACGCTTATAGTGCCGGTGACAGTGACGCGACGGTCAGGCTAGGGTCTCTGGAAAAATCAAATAGAGATGACTTCCAGTGATCGCGACCAAATCGTCGCTCCGTTGCGCCTTCGCATCGCGCTTACTATAAGGGCACGCGACAGCGGCAATGCATTTGTTTTGCCGCGACGTTGCTGTCGCCGGCACTATAAGCGCAGCCTTACTTTGCAACTACCCTTACATTCTTGTCTTATAGCAGCAATCCCCCAAAAGTCCATATGAGTTTAACTCACATAATATTTGTATCTTTCTCCCCGAAGAAGGTTTTCTTATTCTCTAGCTTCTGAGGTTACCATTATAACATTAAAGCAGCCATTCTAACATTGTACCATTGTAACACCCCCCATTTTTTCCTTTCTTTTATATACAAATCATGTGACAATGAATAATTCTACATTCTTACCTAACATGGCAATCATTTGGTGCTCCTGTTACAAATCTGTCAAAATCCTGATTGCGTGCCTAATAAAATGGCCACCTTCTAACTTTATGCTTGCAGCTGATATGTAGCATTATATTACTAAGTGTAACACATTATTGTTACAGCGTTCGGAGTATTAGGCAGTCTATTCTTCAGAACACAGCAACAGATCTGTTTGTGATGCTTTGTTGCTAAAGGGCAGAGCTCAAAAAGGTGTGTGTCGGAGTCTGTTTTAGAAGAGGAAGTGTATATGACTTAATAAATGATTGCTGTAGCAACCAAACAATAATCAGTATGTTAAAAAAAAATCAATAAAAATGGCACTTGGAGTTAGAAAAAAAAAATGCAGACAGTAGTATCTAATACTACAGAACTGATTTATTTAAAAAAAAAGATTTCACTGCAATAAACACTGAGATTTTCATTTTAACTTCCTGGACATGTAATATTTGAGACAAATATATTTCCCGAATAAAGCACCAGATAAAAAAAAATAAACACAGGTTTGGAAAATGCCAATTTAAAAAAAAAAAAAAGGCTCTCTCCCTTTCTGTTTGTAAGATATAGAAACCATTTATAAAGTGAGGTCCCAAATGCTTTGCTTCAATGCTGTACAGGTTCAAAATGTCTTGTAATCAGACACAATAAACTCTATTTTGAAGGGATTTCAACCACTGAATATAGTTTAGTCCTGATAATTCAGTCCTAATAACTGTGAATTGCTGCCGCATTCTTTCCTCAATTAGAGTTGAGCCTCGCACCAGCCCCCAGCAAAATAAGCATGTATTGTATATCCTCAGGTATTTGTTATTTTGCTGCACTTCTAATATTAATCCCACACCCTCCTGTAATCCTTTGCCTGAGTATTCCTCTGATGTCAGATTATTAGAGATCAAAGGCTGCACATCCCTCATCACGATTATTTTAAGTCAGCATTCTTTTTAATGTCTATAGAGGAAACAGTGAACCCGTGGGGCTGTAAATTGAGATTATTCTCCCTTTAACCCTTTGAGGGCCAGAGGCTCCGCAGGCACCAGATTGTCACAGCCCCTCCGGCCTTCCATGCTCACTCTGGGGATTGTGCTGTCACTGACGCAAATAGAAGAGGAAACGTCCTCTATCCATTTTGATCGTGTCCTGGAGCGCTAAACACGTTATTCCCCAAAAAATGAACAAAAATCCCATGACAGATACTAAAACATGGGGCCCCTGGTGTGCCAGACCTCATTATGTTGTAGCTACGTCATGCAGCACTCAAGTGGTTTAGTGGGCATTTTTTGTTGGAATTCTCACTGTCATTTTATTGTCCCCCTCCCTAAAAAGTCTCACAATTAATGTAACACTGAGCTCTCACTTATATACCATGGTTCATCTACTGTAGATCCAATGCACAGTACTGCAGCTGATACAGTGTTAACTGCAATTTAAGTAAACAACAGCTAATGTCGGATTGTGTTACCCATACCCTGTATCGAATAAAAAAAATGGAACAACCTATCAATGTAGTGGCTAGTTTTGAAAGATTTAAATGGGAATGTTTTAATCATTTACAGCGGAAAATAATGTTATTTAGATTTTTGGTAGGTCCTATGTAATTCATACACAACGCACCACCGTTAAGCTGCCACGCGTGAAAAACAGATGGGGCCAACATGCTACTATAACCTTGGGAGAGTAGCCAGCGGATGCAAAAATGTTGACTACACATTTTAATCCTTACTCTCTATTATATCTGTTATCTTTCCTTCACTATGCAACCAATGGGTAGTGGAATAGTTATTTTTTTTTGTCTATTCCCCATTAACTTTGGAATCCAGCTTTTCAGTGGTGCTCTTAAAAGGTGCAATCCCACATAATCAGAAAATGAATTTCAATAGGATTTTGTCGTTGATACATATGGTGCAGTTTTGTGCATAAAAATGCACCACTTTTGCCTTGATTCATATACCCCATAGACCCAAACATATCGAGGTAAATGTGCTGCAGTTCTGGGGCAAACAAACTGCAAAACTGCATGTGTCAAAAAACAAAGTGATTTATGTATCAAGGGAAAAGTAGAGCAATTCAGCAGCAAAATACAAGCTCTATATGCATTAAAGCAAAAAGTCTTATTGAATTTAATAGAATAATTTTCTTTGATGCATTTTTTGCCTCCGAATTGCTCAAATGTTGCATTGATACATTGGGGTTTATGGGACATATGTAATAAGGCATAGGTGGCGAAATTCTGGGGGAAAAAATCCTATTCCTTTCAATGGGATTTTTTTTCCATATACATACTGTAACTGTGTTTTCCTTGATACATATACCCCATAGATCTCTGATTAGATTATATACATACATCTATATATATCAGGTTCAACCTTCTTATATATTACTGGAACAAGCAGTTACAGGTGAATACCTAATAGCCCCACAAACGTAAACATTATAGAGAAAGTAACAACAAAGCTGTACTTTATGTGGAAAGTATGACACAACTGCAATATTTTTTAGGGGAAGCTGGAGCCCCATAAACCTCCTTTCCCCAGCTGGCCCTGGCTATGTTCCTTCTAACCGTTTAATTAAAACACATACTGCCTTTTCTTTTTTTTCCATCATTCTTTTGCAATGTGGTAAAGCGCATATTATCAGGCAGCCTTTGTAGGGAGGCTCGCAGGGGAGTGAGTGAAGATTAGCCAGAGATGTTCGCATGGAATAGAGGTCACTCACAAGGGAGTATAGATTACATTATTACAAAGAATGGAATCTGAAAGCAGGATGTGGTAATGCTCCGTAAGAAGACACTGTGCAAGGCGCATTCCCTGTCTCATAAATCACTTAACTAAAGCTAATTCACACTTCGCTAGCCTGCTTCCAACCCGTTCACTTGTTTTAATGACATTTGTGAGCAGTTGCCTTTTGTTACCTTCAGTTATGATCTATTATTTACCCTGTTTCTGCCACAGGAGTCCTGAATACATTTCAAAGCAGGCCCTTCAGGCAGAGGAGAATGGGAGTGGGAAATCCCTTATTTATTTTTTGTTGATTTTTTTTCTGGGTGCATCCCATTGTTAAACAGCACCGGTAATTACTCTGGAAGTAAACAATGTTTTCTACCGGTATAAAATGACCGCCGTTTACTCCTGGGATAAGTAACATGCCAGTTTCCAGTGATGTTGTCATTATTCATTATTGCTGCTGGGTATTTTTCTCTCTCTCTCTTTCAGTGTATACTGATATACACACACGACTGATACAGGGGAAATCCTGGGGGTCATCCATGTGATTATACACTAGTAGCATAACCTGGTTTTGGTACCGTAACAAAAAGGTGTGTGCACAGGATTGCAAAATTAACTTACTCGGTTGCAGTAAGACATTGCTAGTGTAGTCGAAGTGTTTGTTAACTAACTCAGAACATCATTATTTTTAATACATAACATAGGTGGAATTCCCAGGACTCTAATAACGATACAATGGCAATGATGTTTGTCAAAAAATAGAATTTGTATAGTTGAAATTGCGTAGAACATATACATATACATACATACATACATATATATATTGTGGCAGGACGGCCTCGCGGAGGGGTCAGTAAGACGCTAGACACGATGGGAAACTTTAAACTGTAGTGGTTTATTAGCCACAACCAAATAAAGTATGAGTGCACTGTCCCTTTAAGAAACCAAATTATAGAAAATAAAACCTATTCCCGTAAGGGAAACTAACTCAACTTCTTGAGCTCTTACTAACAGGGCAGCCAGCTAATCTGATTATGCCCAAAACATGTGCTCCACAAAGTATAACAATAAAGTATAACAATAAAGTCTTATCTGTATTGTAGCTCCAATAGCAAACAGGAACGCCGGTTCCGGGGAGCAGGCTGTGTCCAGCTCACAGCAATCTTTATCCTGGGTTGGGGTCCCAGCTGGTCCCAGCAGCAAAGCTCCTCGCAGGACTGGGTTGGGACCAGAGCCACAGCTAGGGCTTCCTAGCTGGAGAAGTCTCTCCACCCTCCTGGGGAAAAACAAGCTCACCTTGTGTGAGCGACTTCCTTCTTTTTAAACCTACAGTATCTAAGGCATCCTGCTTAATTAGGCTGCAGGTGTATGCAGTTCTCCAACTGTAGGTTAACTGGTTTAGTGCTGGAAAGTACACACATCCTCCATTCCAGCTTACTGAGTCAGTGACTCTGTCACAATATATATTATATATATTTATATATATATATATATATATATATATGTATATATATATATATATATATATATATGTATAAAAATAATATTATAAGCTAATTATCACAAGAGATGCAAAAAATAGCAAAGGCCAGTTATATAACTCAAAGAAATAAGTAGCTTACAGCAATCAATACATATATGTTCTTTGTAATAATGTAATCTATACTCCCTTAGAGTGCTGGGAACTCCACCAATGTTATGTATTGTAACTTTGGAGGAAATTAGGGTTCATCTAAGTTCCCGTGCACCATTTCCATCTTTCAGTATGTTTCATTTGTAGGTGCTGCTAAAAACTATAGACATCATAATTTTTTTTATTTTTTTTATAACTTGTATTTTATTAATGAATAAATGCATGGTATACATAAAAAACAAATCATATGCACATTGATCAGGGTAGCATAAAATGTACAATAACATAAGCTTAACAAGCCCACGCGGTATTTCGAGCCCTACTTAACCGCTTGAGAGGAGATCGTCATTCATATTGTGAGGGACTGGGGTAAAATGATAATTGTTATAAATGGGGGGGAAAAAAAGGGGGGAGGGGGGATAGGGGGACAGAGAGAGGGAAGGGGGTTCAGAGGATGAGGATGCAACGGCTTCTGGAGGCTACTGAGACGGCTCAAGAGCTGTGTAACAACCAACGGGGCCGTGTGAGAATATAAATTATTGATCATAAGGAGTGTGAGGTTCCCAGTGTGGACTTGGTTTCCCCTTCTCTGAAGGAGAACGCATTTATTAATATTATAGCCAAATTGTGTTACGCTCTACCCCAGGGATGTCTGTCTGAGCTAGCCAAAGAGCCCAGACTTTTAGATAGTTGTCACCAGTGTCGTTAACTAAGCTCGTTAACTAAGACACCATTATTTTTAATTACGAAACATGCTCCCCCTTCTTTAAAAGTAAAAAAAAAGAGAAAAACATTTATTCTAAAAAATTAATGATCTCTCTTTATATATTATAAATTAAGCATAAACATTTGGAAACTGGGCAATATAATTATATTATGCAGAATTGTTACTTCTTAATGGCAATTTCGTCCATGGCAGATTTAGACTGTTAGGGTTTAACAGCCCCTGTCCCTCACAACTTCTGTGATAGATATGATAGTCTATCACTGGAATGAAACAAGTCCTTATACTGTATACCTAAACTACAGTAGGTGAGCTGAGTGATTGAGCACTGCAGCCATCTGAAACAGTAACCTATGCTGTCTTAGAATTGTACATCCTGTACTGTAGAAAAACATAATAACCTCTATGTATAATTTCTGTAAAAGCAGAGTCATTTACTCTGATTACACTAACAGAGTGCAAATGAGATGTGCTTTCCTTGCATTGGATTATTCTACAATTTTGCCATTTCCCACTGTAAACGAAAAAGCACAGTACTGCTTTGTGACAGGTGGTTTCTTGCATTTAACATTTGCCTCAGTGCTTTCCCCTCCCTGGAGACTTGCCGGGCCATCTAACTACTTTTAAATGGACCAGCTAAAGACAACAAGCCTCTCACGGGTCAGACGTAGATACAGTTACACTTTGAAGGTAATCCATTAGCCCATAAAAAAACACAAAACATTCTCACTACGTTGCTGTTGTTATAGTTCCTATAAGCCTCTGTGAGGCACGGTTTTCTGCATTGTGAAAACTGCTGTTCTGAACTAGTGATGTCTGCGCTGATTATTGCAGAGAGGGCCATGATGTATCCTTCAACTTGCACCAATAGCCATGTGAGCCACTGATTGAGCTTCAGAACAGACCATTTTGATTTAAAGATGCAGCTTACATATATTAGAAGTTGCAATAAAGTGGCAAATGGAATATTGGCAGTAAATTGATGCACAAAACCACACATTAAATTGCCCTTGTGTGCACCTATGTACTAATCCTTTTTTTCCTCAGTCTGATTTATGTAAAAAAATATTTGGAATCAAATATACTGGTGCACACAAATAAGGATGGGCATGGTGCACAGATGTAAATGGAATGTACTTAACAAAATTGTTTCTGTGTGCTAAAATAATAGTTGAACCTTTGTCTAAATCGTCTGCCAAGTTCTACCTGGCTTCAATCCCACAAAGTCAATATACTGTATATTGTTTGGCCAGAATTAGAAGTCATGCATGCTACTATCAACTATTTTTTTTATGCAGCACGAATGTTTAATTATGCACTTGTCAAAATGTATTATTTTCACAGTATGGCTATTATAAATTATTTTAAACTAATAGTGGCTATTTGCTAATATTTGTCCTAAAAAAATTGACATTATCCTGTTTTCATTTAAATTGCATCAATCAGGTCTGCAACATGATGCAAGGTGTCAAACATAATTTCAGACAACGAACTATGCGTCATATGTAATAGGCCACGTAACATACCAAACAAATTGTACTAAGGTTTGAACTTCATTTTAGCACTACAATTTTTGACGCATTAAAACAGGAGTGGCCAACTGCAGTCCTCAAGAGCTACCAACAGGTGAGGCTTTGAAAATATCTCTGCTTCATGATAGGTGGCTCAGTCAATGGCTGATCTACTGATTGAGCAACCTGTGCTGAAGCAGGGATATCCTTAAAACCTGACCTGTTGAGGGTCCTGGTGGACTGGAGTTTGCCACCCTTTTTTTTTTAAACAATTTCAATGATCATCTTAGTACCAGGGTGCCCAGCTTCAGTGCTCAAGGGCCAACAACAAGTCAGGTTTTAAGGATATCCCTGCTTCAGCACAGGTGGTTCAATCAGTGGATCAGTCATTTTGATTGAGCCATCTGTGCTAAAACAGGAATATCCTTTAAACCTGACTTGTTGATAGCCCTTGAGGATTGGAGTTGAGCACACCTGTAGTTAGTACATAGTGGTTGGTCCTTATAGCATTGGAGATTCCTGATGACTTTAGGGGTGGTGCATAAGATCCTTCAAAATTACTTCCAGCATCTCTCTTAGGCCTCGGCCAGGGTGGCGCTGAGCGGCGGGCGCACTCACGCTGGCCGCTCTGAAACACATTGAAGCAATGTGTGTGACCAGCGTGAGCAAGCGGCTGCGCATGCTCGGCGCTTAGATGCTTGCAGAGCAAGCAAATTTGATTTTGCCTCTAGCAAGCGCGTCACGTGAGCGGTTCACCCAATGAGGGCAACACAGCTCCGTGACGTCATGGCCGCGCACCTAGCCGACCACGAATCGCCCGGCCGAGCAGGGCGCAGCGCATGAGCGCCAGAACGCCCGCTCCCTGCTTGGCCGCAGCCTAATGCAGGCAGTAGCGCTTCCATCATTCATCAGATCCAGTATTTTTCAAACATAATGTATATAGGGAATACATAAGTATGTTCATCAGTACAGACCGGTAATAAAGGAGTATAATTATTAAAGGCAAAATTTATTGAGGTAAAAAAGCACCAGATTTATTAAAGAAAATGAAACTAATAGAAACAGGGGAACTTTTTTATTTGAGAAACCTGATGCACAGGGTTCGCTCCAGGTTTGCAATTGCTATTATTGTAAATAAGTATTGACACACTGAAGTAATCTGCAATATTGAGAGAAGAAAGATCAATTATTACATTAGTTTATTTCGGAAACATTGTTTGACTTTCTTGGAGCGTACCTTTCTGTTTTAACACTGGAATGTAGAAATAGGCAAGTTAAGTAGTATTTTTCCTATACTGTATCACCATACGGGTTACTGAGTCTGGAATAACCAAACGTTTCTATTCATTATACTGTACAATGTTTAGCCGAAAATTTCCCCCCCCAATATTTTGAGTAAATTATCAATAATATCTCCCCCTCTCCCTCTCTCCCCTTTTAGACCCCTTAAATATTTCACTGGAATTAGTTCACTCTGGTCCTAGGAGGGATTGCTTCTTTAAGGTACATGTGCTTAGTAGGGCAATTCAATGTACTTCGAAGCAGTGTGTAGTATATTGAATTACCCCCTAAGTGGTAAGAGCAATACTGCACATTGAACATGGATAAACCCAGTTAAAATCCCAGTGTCAGCTCTAATAATTACATTATAAATTATAAATAGATTAGAAATCTATTTTCTAATCTTTTTGAACAAGTGTACATTGTATATAATTTCACGAAATAGCGTGAAATAGCGTGAATTCCTCGGCAAATTCTATGTACAGCACTGTGTACATTGTCAGTGATTTATAAGAAACAAATATATTAAGTAGTATTCTTTTTGTAGATAAAGTGTAGAAGTGGTGCTCTAAAATACTAGGATCTGTATCCTTATATTGAGAGGAAAAGAGCAAGACACTGGGTAATGATTACTAAAATAATCAAGCACTGAACCTATAGGAGGGCTCTAAGGTACCCTGAAGGTAGGGGTAAGGGCACGGAGACACCTCCCTGCCTCATTGGGTAGGCCCCAGGTAAACGTACTCACAAGACTCCCAGTTGCTTTATCCAAAGCATGCAGCTTATCCAGGTAAGTAGAATCCAAATGCAGTATGTGTGCAGCGCACAGCAAAGTAGTGAGAGAGAGCAGGTCTGGCATAATAAACTCTTTAATGGAAAGCCATAAAATAGCTCATCTCATGCAGGTTATGCACTGGTAGTGCGGCGCATGCGCGAGATGAGAGATTTTCATTGGTTAGCTTAGATTAGTGACGTCATTCGTTTGGCACCAAAAACCGCAGTCAGCTGTATTTAAATGCTCTGTATATCGTGTAAGTCACTTCTTGATAAAGTGCATAACTTGCACGAAACGCGTAGAAGGGTTGCAACCCTCTATTTTATGGCTTGTCATTAAAGAGCTTATTTTGCCAGACCTGCTCTCTCTCAACTCTTTGCTGTGCGCTGCACACATACTGCATTTAGTATTCTTTTTTGCCCCACTTATGTCTGTAATAAATGTAGGGGATGACTACAGAGAGCAACTGAAGGAGTTAGTTACACATTTTTGTGATGTACATATAAATGATACAATACATTTCTCAAACTTTTCCCACTATCTTTCTATTTTTTGTGTATCTATTAAACCATCAGGTCCAAACTGCCAGAAAGCTCATTTATATATAGAGATTTTGATTAGTCACTCCACTGTAGTCTATGAGACAGCTGATACTAAAAATCAGTGAGACTGACTCCAAATCTCTGAGCCTCCCAGAAAATCTGTGCATGACGCAAAAGCTAACTGACAGAGTAAGAAATAATTAACAGTCTACGCAACATTAACAGTGTGTGCTGTATGCATAGAACTCACAGGGTCTCTACATATCATGTCAGAATTGGTGCAATTTTAGTGCAGAAACAGGTATCAATGTATCCAAACAAATCTAATTGATTTTAATAAGATTTTTTTATTTCATACACCTGGTGTATCTATAGTTTGTAGATACACCTGGTCCGTAGATCTCAAATAGTTTGAAACCTAATGGAAGAAGCAGCATGACATCTTTTCATCAAACCAGGAAAACCTGCACTAACAATAGCTAGCACCCTACTACAAGCATAATATCAAACCCAAGACAGGTTTGTTTCTCGTAACAAGGTCTTCTCGGTTCCCCAATGTATATGATACTTCTAACCTTACAAACGTTTACATTCCCTTTGCACAAACCAGAGGCCTACATTGCCTTTTATAGGCCGGAGCCTCACACAGTTATCGTAAACACACTGGGTTACTCTTGGCACTTGGAACTGTTTTAGACCACAGCCGCTTAACCCTTTCTCCATTGGACCAGCCTTCAATATTTTACAGTGCAACCACTTTTTATACCACTACTTCAGCAACCAAGAAGTTAAGAAAATAATACATACCTATGTTTAAACATCATACACTTAACAATCCATTGCGCTACTCTCATTTTTTGTTCTTAAATATTCTGCAATATGTGAACTAGTGTCTCTTTTTAATATATTACAAATTAGACAATTCACCACAAATTATACATGAAAAAACTGTACCAGAACATGAAAAATTGTGGAAAAGATGACTAACACAAGACCAAGCCTCCAGTTTTTATTGGGCCTATTGGGGGCTATGGGGCATATGTGTAAAGGCAAATGTGGTGCAATTCTGGTACAAAAGTCTGCAACATATGTATTAAATAAAAAATCTAATTGAAAACAATAGGACTCTTTCCTTGATAAATTTTGTGCAGTTTGTTTTGCCCCACAATTGCAACACTTTTGCCTTTATAAATAGCCCTCAATGGGGTGTGATGTATCAAAGACTCAAGGCTGCAAAAGAGGGGGGAAACTGGAGCAAACAAAGTGCACCAAATGAAATGCAAAAATCCCACTGTTTCCTATGGGATTTTTTTCTTTGATAAGTTTGGTGCCGTTTGTTTTACACCAGTTTTGCCCCACTTTTCCAGCCAGGAGACTTTGATACATGACCCCTTTTTGTGCATCAAAATCTCTCAGAAAAGCTGGAGTAAAACGTTTGCCCCATATTTTTAGCAAATAAAAATATCACTTACTGTATGAACACATGTTCATGTCTCAGACAGGTCCACAAACCTGCCTTTCCCCATTATCTCTCAGCTTCCACTGTAGCCAGGGATTCTGGGTAATAACATGCAAATGTGTACTCACATTGTGTGGCTTTTTGCTTCTTATCCATTATAACATGGGTCCCTATAAGCGTACAGTATGTCTGCAGTTTTATAACCAAAGCATTGGTTAAAAAAAGAAAGCAGCAAACCTACTCATAGACAACTGTTTCAACCTTTTGGGTCTTGTCATCAGTGTGAGGATTGTTACTGACTTTGCAATGAGAAGCTGGTAGTGGCCACAAATCAGGTACACAAAGGAAGTGGTGTAATGGTGAGCAAATACGTGACTAAAACCCTCCAGCGTACATCAAATAAAAATACCACTTATATGCACATTCACGCCTCTGAAAGGTCCTCAAACCCGCCTTTCCCTACAATCACTCACCATACAATTCTTTCACTGCATTGCACAAGCCCCTATGATACATTTTCTCCATGGTGGTTATTCACGGAAGTCCCCCGGTTGTGAAGCTCAGGCTTAATCAGTGCACAAAAAACGACACAGATGTATTAAAGGAAAAACTCCAAGGGGTCTGTATATCAAGTCGATTATACTGCAATTTTGCGGTAAAAACAATTGCACCAATTTTTTTTTGGTGATACAACTGGTGCCCTATTGTTGCCGTAAAGTGGCATCACTTTTCCTTGATGCATAAACCCCCAATCGTTATCACTATCATTCCTTTCCTTGGCCCTGGTTCTGTCCCAGTTTTCCTGCTGGGAAACCTTAGAAAATAGACAATGGAAGAGATATATCAAAGAAAGTTTGGAGCAAAATTGATGCAAATTGGGGTCTCTTGGTTGCACAACTGTTACAAAACTGGAGCAATAAAACAGATTTATCAATGGGAAATGTCTAATGGGACAATTACATCACAAAACATTACAATTGCATGTTTTGCTTTCAGATATTCTGTCAAGTGATTTGCTCTAATTTTGCCCTGGTTTAGCACAGAGAATATTTTAATACATAACTCTCAATGTGTGATTTTCAGCTTGCATTTTATTATTTATTTATTTATAAAAATGTTTGACAAGGAAGTATATTAAGAGTTAACTCTCGTTTCTAAGTATGTCCAGGGCACAAAGTTAGGATGACAATACATGGTTACAGTAAATGAACAGAGGTTAGGCATTACTCTTTGCTTCAGTGCATCAAAGTCTTTGCTCCAAGATTTGGGCCATGTACTGTACATCAACTTGCGATTTAGGCAATGTCAGCAGCAGGTGTTAGGGAAGTGTTAAATGATTATAAGGCACATCAAACTCCGCGAACCTATGTATTTAGCGTTTTTCAGCGCACAATTTTTTATCATACTATTTACAGATGTGCATCCTTTTTATGTGCACTGATATACTAAACTAAAACAATTTTTGACAGAAAAGATGCACATTGAGAAAATAAAGGTTAATACAGTACATAGGGGCACACATATGTTCATTTTGCACCAATATGTGACCATTAGTTATGTACAGTATCAAAGTTCATAGTTCAAAGGGGGAGATGTATCAATGTCCAAATAGAAGTTTGTTTTGACGCATTGCTTCATTTTGTGATCGCATATGCGTCAAATGATGAAAGTGTTTCTTACATCTGATGCACACTGTAGGCAAGAAAAATTTACGCCACCACAGACCTGGCAGATTTTTTAAAATGCAAATACAAGATAGAAAGGTGATGCAGGGAAACAGAGTTTCTGATATCTCATTATAATCTGTGTGTCATGTAACACGTCTTATTGTCATGCCTCCAATCGCAAGGAGACGCAAAGACCTTGACACACTAACGCAAGGAGACGCAAGATAAAAATGATGCAATTTTGCTCCAAATTTTCTATGATAAATCACCCCCATTGTCTTTATTTTAATGCAAATTGTACTGAAAAATACATGCGCCAGGTAGTGTCTGTGACGAGATGCAGAATGTAGGGAGCAAGTGGGAGGAGTTAAGGTGGAGGTACATTTGCATTTTGGCTCAGGTCAATGTATTAAGAAATGTGCGTCTTGCATACATATTCTTGATGGTTTTCGGCTTTGGTTTTCTCCATCACCTTAAAGGTGTACTGCAAGACTTTTTTGCAGCTCAGAATACTAGAGCAGCATTCACCAAATTGTACAACAGTAGAAATAGATTTCATAAATAGGTTGCATTTCAGACAGAAAAACTAAATTACAGACCACATTGGGGCATATGTATCAAAGGAAAAGTGGTGCAATTCTGGGACAGAACCCTGCACCATATGCATCAAATTAAAAGAATCCCACTGAAATTAATATTTTGTTTTCTTTGATTCATCTGGAGCAATCTTATTGCACCACTTCTGTCTTGATCAGTGTTTCCCAACTCCAGTCCTCAGGGAACCCCAACAGGTCAGGTCTTAAAGATATCCCTGCTCAGCACAGGTGGCTCTGTCACAATTGCAAAAATATATATACCAATAGTGGCGCTCTAATTCTAAATAAAAACACGTGTTAACTCAGTATTAACATATAAAACCAATTATTATAAATATATATGGTGATACAAACAAATCCTTTGAATGCTGCTGTGACCCAGTGCAGGATTGCTCTCTCAATCCCAGGTGAGTATAAAGACATGATGATCAGTGGGAAGCGCAAACATGTGGAAACAAAAGATATAACTGATGGTGCAATATTGTTATATAACAGGTAAGTAGTCTTCTCAAGGTCTAGGGATATTATACTCACAAATGTGAGGATGAGTCTGTGTACGTAATGGTATCTTTAAATGGTATCTCTTCAGTGAGGAGGGATTTACTTCAACCGTAGTGTAGAGGTGAATCCATGATATATGCTGTTTTAAAGCATTTAGATACACAATCGATCTCGCCTCCGGTGCCTTTTAGCTTTCTGCTTCCTTTCTCCTCAGCGTGCGTCTCAGGACTGCGTTCCAGCAGATGCGGATGTGACGTCAGCTAGGTTGGGAAGTTCCGGTTGGCGAAGTGGCTGTGGATCACCTTCACTCTACGTGTTTCACCTATCTCGGTTTCTTCAGGAGTAGAGTGAAGGTGATCCACAGCCACTTCGCCAACCAGAACTTCCCAACCTAGCTGACGTCACATCCGCATCTGCTGGAACGCAGTCGTGAGACGCACACTGAGGAGAAAGGAAGCAGAAAGCTAAAAGGCACGGAAGGCGAGATCGATTGTGTATCTAAATGCTTTAAAACAGCATATATCATGGATTCACCTCTACACTACGGTTGAAGTTAATCCCTCCTCACTGAAGAGATACCATTTAAAGATACCATTACGTACACAGACTCATCCTCACCTTTGTGAGTATAATATCCCTAGACCTTGAGAAGACTACTTACCTGTTATATAACAATATTGCACCATCAGTTATATCTTTTGTTTCCACATGTTTGCGCTTCCCACGACTCAGTCACAATGACTGAGCCGCTGATTGACCCACCTGTGCTGGAGCAGAAATATCCTTAAGGCCTGACCTGTTGGGATTCCCTGATGACTGGAGTTGGGAAACACTGGCCTAGATACATATGCCCTCTAGAACCCTATGATCCTTGCAAAACTAGATTTACTATTGCACCAGATTTATCAACAAACAAGGTCCTATAGTATATCACAGAAGTTTGTGCTTTGTTAAATAAGGGGAAGCTTTCTTTCTCTAGCTGTGCTCTCATCGCGGTATGAGAGATTGCAGATACAATGGGATTCGGAGGGTGAAGACTTCTAAAGGTAAGTAAAATATTGATGTATGTAAATGTATTTTTGTCAGGTTTTTTCATTGTATTTATTTATGTTTTATGTTTGCTATTGCCCATTGACTGATAATGTATTAATCTATGCCCCTTTAGGGTACAGATAAATACAGTGACAGCCAATGCATTTTTTGGCAAATGCTTGTTTTGAATTGATTGTAATTTTTTCTATTTGTTTTTATTGTTTGGATTCAATTGTTTGGAATTTGGATGGCATGTTAGTACATTTTAGGATTGGTTAGCGTTTTAAATTAATTATTTGTTTTGTTGGCTACTGGTTTAAATTCATTAATTGTTTTGTTGGCTAGTGTTTAAAATTAATTAATTGTTTTGTTGGTTAGTGCTTTTATTTATGAAATTGATTGGTTGGCTAGTGCTTTTATTTATTTAATTGGATGGCTAGTGCTTTTATTTATTTAATTGGTTGACTAGTGCTTTTATTTCTTGAATTGGGGTGTTTAGGTGCTTGTGTATATCTTTTATTATTGTGTATTTTGGGCCTTCATGCTTTTTTATTAGGGTGACCATTGACTGCCATAGTGGCTTATCATGGCCATATTATATGGGTATGATGTACCACTATGCCAAGCAATGGGTAGAGGGTGGGTATAGTGGTCCCAGGGTGTGTGGTTAGGCCTCCCGGGTGGGTAGCGGGGGAGGGTGGGTTAACCCCTTAATTACTATAACGTTTATTAACCGCTAAGTTGATTAATGGGTTAGGGGCCATTAGATAGTATTTTTCTTGTATTCATTCTGGCAATGGAGGACCTGGATGGCAGGGGTAAGTAGAATATTTTATATACTTTATTTATGCTGGTTGGCTAAAGTTTGATTTTCTAATGAGGAAATTAGCTATTGTCCATATCTGCATAATAGTTATTTTGCCCATTACAGTACTGTTTGTGTTGGGGAGGAGGGGGTGTATTTATTTCAATATATTGCAAAAAAACCATTTAAGCACAGGATTGGTACCACAGGCCAAGCAGGGACCAACCGAGGGCCCACAGACACCCGCAGACACCACCTAAGGACCCCCGGACACCCACTGCCTCTGGTATAAATCATGTGGAGGTAGAGGAGGTGGGTATTAGTCTTGTTGTGTTTTAATGTTTATTGTGTGTAGCATCTGTTTTAATAAAAATGTTAATACTAGTGTAGATGAACAGGGGGTCTCAGGATTAGAACTGCATTCATTTGAGGTCCGGGGACCTCCTGCTTCCCAAGATACAGGCACCGTTATGGGGTGCCGGTATCTCCTATGCATTTAAATGTCTCGCGTCATGTGACCGTGGGAATAAAATGCATAGGAGATACCGGCACCCCATAACAGGGCCTGTATCTCGGGAAGCAGGGGGTCCCTGGACCTGAAATCAACACTGCTGCTCCAGAGACCCCCCGCTCAGCTACACTAGTAATAAAATGTGTATTAAAAAACATTAATTTCAGGGGAGATTTGCGCAGGGAGAGGCGGCTCTCTGTGCAGCTCTCTGTAGCGGAAAGAAATCGCCAGGTGAGGCCCTTTTCAGAGAAGCGATCTTCACGTCACCGGCTACTCGCCCGTTTTGGGAATTTTGCTACAACAGGTAATCAAGGCTTTCTGAATACTGTGATAGCAACGCTCAAAAAACAGGCGATTTAAATGGCCCGGCGATTTTTTAAATGAACGCTTATAGCATTGGCCCCTTTTGTATTGATACAGTAAACCCATGGATACATAAGGATCCATGTATTAAGTTCAGTTTGCCGCAAAAACAGAGAATTTTCAACCTGCGCCTATGCAGTTAGGATAGGAGTTGATTAGAGCAATAGCATAAGGAGATGTATCAAAGTTTGCTTCAATGGATTGCCTCACTTCAACCTGCAAGGGGGCATATTTTGTTCAGCACCACTTCTATGAAGCTCAAATAACAAGCTTCATATATAGAGAGCAAAATACATAAAAAAATACCATGCCACTATACCTCACTTGAAAAAGACCTTATGGTCTAAACGTTGTGTTTCTGTTTGGGTAAATAAATTAGATCATTTGGAAATCTGTTGTGCCCACGTATTCTCTCTTCTCTTTCTGTCCCTGGATGGGAGTTTGCTCCGATCTTCTGCCTTCAGGTCTTCATCCCTGTCTTTCCCATTATTGCTTAGCAAACAATGCTTCCACTCTCATCCAGGGCTTCTGGGTAATGAAATATAGATGAGCACAGTGTGTCACTCTTGACTTTTATGTATAGAGCTGAAGCAAACTGACCTAATGAAAAATGTTTGCTCCTTCATGGTGTGCAGAATGGCTCCCCTTGATACTTAGGGGGTTATATATAAAGATAGTGAAAAGAGCAACTAGATGCACAGCTGAAAAAATAAGTGAATAAATTGCCTGCGTCTGCAGCAAATGTAAGAAATTAATTAAACAAGTGTCTACCATTTGGTGCAAATTCATAGTTAGAGGTTTATGCCAAGTCAGACTTGGCAAATTATTTTGTGGAGTTATTCACTAAAGTCTCCTGGCTGCAGAACTGGGGCACAGTCTGGGCAAAAGATTTGCCCCAGATTTATCAAAGGAAAAACTCCCATTGATTTCAATGATATTCATTTTCTTGATGAATATGGCTAGATTTACCCCAGAGACTCCTATATGTGTATCATAACTCCTTCTATAACACTCCCCCAAAACACAAGCAGATACGAATAGAGCAACAGTGGGCAAAATTACATTGATACATTTACCCTTTGAAATGCAAGTTAGGAAGACATTTCAAAGTGTCAATTTTATGTTAAAAAGTTTAATTGCATTTCTTAATACAGTACATAGCCCCAATAACCTCCTACAGGATCAGTGAGTCCACAAGGCACAGTATATATATCAAAACGAAAGTGGTGCAATAGTGTGGAAAAAATATTGCTCGAAATATATTAAAGAACTTATCATTTTGATTTCTTTTGGATTTCTAATTTGATACACATGATGTACTTTTTGCCACCGAGTGTTTTGATACATAAGCCCGTTTGGGGATTATTTATTAAAGTTTTTTGGCTCCAAAGGTGGAAACTTGATTAATCAGCAGACTTTAGTTAATACCAATATTGAAAGGAAGCAAAGGAGCAAAGCCAATAAAAGAATCCACAGGAAGAGTCCTATAGAAAAAAATAAAGGGCACAACTCTAGGCTAAAACTGAGGGTAGTTTAATGGATAAGTGCACAGGGACAGAAACACAGCCCACACACCAATGCGTTTCGTCCCAGGGGACACCTTGATAAAGTCCCCTGGGACGAAACGCGTTGGTGTGTGGGCTGTGTTTCTGTTCCTGTGCACTTATCCATTAAACTACCCTCAGTTTTAGCCTGGAGTTGTGCCCTTTATTTTTTCTATAGGACTCTTCCTGTGGATTCTTTTATTGGCTGTGCTCCTTTGCTTCCTTTCAATATTGCTGTTCACTCTATCAGGACTGCACGCGCTGGAACTCTTCAATGGATGGATTCTGGATTTTTATACACCCCATGGACAGGTAATGGGCACTAGCCCTCATTTGGTTACCTTGGTCCTTATATGGGGAAGTGTATATGTTAAGTGGGGTGAGCAGAGGAACCACATTTGCGGTAGTCGTGCTGACTGACCGCTAGGTTTCATGTTTATGCCCCCCCTTGACCTCTTATTGCATAAATAATGGAAAGTTTTATGAAAGTTCCTATCTATCTTGATGCTTAATAATATAGTCTGTGAGTCTCAACACGTATATGAGCGTCGATCTCTACACCTATACATTATGGACTTTAGTTAATAGACTCTTATGTATCAAGGTAAAAATGGTGCAATTGTGGGGCAAAAATATCTATTGAATCATATAAAGACTCATTGGGGTGCTGCATCAAGGCAAATGTGGAGCAAAAAGTAAATGCTTTAATGAGTAATTGAGAGTCAGGGTATGTGAAAAAGTAAGTGAAGCACTGATTTAATCAGCTAAATTAAAGGGGATAATTGGAATCAGGTGTTTAAATAATTAGGTAGATCTTCAGGTATGAGTTTAGGAAGCCCCACCCTATATAAATGGAAATATGTCATGCCACGATCAAAATAAATCTGATGATCTCAGAAAAGCAGTTATTAATGTTCATCAGTCTAGAAAAGGTTAAAACCCCATTTCTAAGGATTTGGGGCTCCACCAATCCACTGTTAGACAAATGGAGAAAGTTCAAGACCGCAGTCACTCTACCCAGGAGAGGTCATCCTACCAAAATCTCTCCAAGAGCAAACCGGCAAATCATCCAGGAAGTCACAAAGAACCCCAGAGTAACATCCAAAGATCTGCAGGCCAGTCTCACGTTGGCTAATGTGAGTGTTCATGACTCAACTATCAGAAAAAGACTGAACAAGAATGGTGTTCATGGAAGGATAGCCAGGAAGAAACTACTGCTCTCTAAAAAGAACATTGCTTTTCTTCTGAAGTTTGCCAAAGAGTACATAGATGATCCAAAAAACTTCTGAAACAATGTTATCTGGACAGACAAGTAAAAGGTATAACATTTTGGCCTCAATGAGAAAGGTTGTTTGGCAAAAAACAAACACTGCAGTCAAACCGAAGAACCTCATCCCAACCATCAAGCATGGTGGTGGGAGTGTGATTTTATTGGGCTACTTTGCTGCCTCAGGACCTGGACAGCTTGCCATCATTGACACAACCATGAATTCTGCATTGTATCACAAGATTCTAGAGGAGAATGTCAGGCCATTCGTCTGTGAGCTGAAGCGAAGTGGGTCATGCAGCAATACAATGATCCTAAACATACAAGCAGATCTACAAAAGAATGGCTGCAGAAGAAGAAATTCTGCGTTTTAGAATGGCCTAGTCAAAGTCCGGACCTAAACCCTAATCAAAATGTTGTGGCAGGACCTGAAGCGAGCTGTCCATGCAAGGAAGCCCTCAAATGTTACTGAGTTGAAGCAGTTATGTAAGGAGGAACGGGACAAAATTCCTCAAAACCGATGTGAGAGACTGGCCAGCAGTTACAAGAGATGCTTAATTGAATTTATTGCTGATCAAAAGGGTGCCACCAGGTATTGAATCTAAAGGTTTACATACATATTGAATGTTTAATCATTTGAGGATAAATAAATGTTGAGAAAGTATCATGTTTTTTTGTCATTTGTTTGATCAGGTTATCTCTATTATTAGGACTTAGAGTAAGATGTAATTATATTCTAGGCTTGAAATATGTGAAATTCCAAAGTGGTTCACAAACTTTTTCACCACTGTATATACAACTGGAGATTCTACTAATTTGAAAGTTGCCTCTCTTCTGTCTCGTAATTCGTTGCTTGGATTTCAGATTAAATATTTAATCCAAGTTTGGATTTTAAAAAATCTGACTGGATTATATCTAGTAGCAAATTGTACATTTTTAGTGCCCAATTCGCAGAAGGATTGTGGTGGTGGTGGTGGTGGTGGTGATAGGGGAGGTGGGGTGAACAGATTTGGTTTAAAATATGCAGGAAATAAATTTGCACCAGTTCTACCATCTTTACCATTTTGTCTGTTAAACATCTGCTGTTTAATGTTTTTTGTAACCTTTGTTTATGTCAGAAATTATCATAATATCACAACAACAATTGCAATGTGTCATGAGAATAAAGGTCAAAGTGATACAACTTTTGATTTTCTTTTTATAATGTGTTATCTTTTTGTGTGCTGAAATATATGCTTTTTTCTTTTATTTGATTGGAGGCAAGTATAAATTGTACAATTCTCTGGCACACCAGCACAAATCGTACATTAATTATTGGTCAACGCTGGATCTACAATTCAAGACATGTACAGTACCTTTGCAAAGATTACATTGTGTATGTCCAGTATTTTCCCCCCTGCTCTGCTGGAAAAATAGAGAGTTAAAGTTGTTAAATGGACCATAATATATATCAGGACTGCATTCTCCCATTTTCTAAGTTCAGCAACTAGCAGTATGGTAAACAGGCCTTTTTACCCATTGGGAAAGTATTAAGAAGTCTTAAAGTCCTAAAAGCTCATGTTCCACAACATCAATGATGAATTAGTGTATCAATCAATTAAAAGGTATCACAAGTTGTACAGAATCAGTCTGTTTATTAAAGTGATAAACCGCATTTCATTTTTAACCCATCTCTTCCTGTTAAAATGGAATATAAAACAATACAGAGTATGACTGTATAGTTCCAAATATCTAAGCTTTTCTTTATGGAACAGAGACTCCAAAACATTATCGGAGTTTTCAAATAATTGCATTTGCTGGACTTCATTTATGCCTCTGTAGGTTACAATAGAGCACGTGAAGATGCAGCCCATAAAGAAGATAACATTATACATATTCTGAATTAGTGCTGTTTCAGATCATTCTGACATGTTAATTCAACCCATGTTGAAATCAGGTCGGCTGAGATGAAAGCCACATGTGTCCGAACCACCACTTTTAATATAATAATGACACCACTTTTAATATAATAATGACACCACTTTTAAAATAATAATGTGGAGTTTTACACCCACCATCACACGCTCAAAACCTTAGGATGTTCAGAAGCCTGCTGGGAACCCCAGATTTGTGTCCTATGCTATATTTTCCTAAAGAAAAGGGAATATTTCAGTGCTAAAAATGTAGCATGAATATTTTCAAATTGAGCCATATTTTCCTATCCTAAGACTTAAATTTCACTTTAAGGAAATGTGCTGAAAATACACAATTTCATTCACTTTAATCCGATTCGATATATTTCCGCTCTATTTATCTGGCAGAGAAATTCATTTGACTTGCTACCAGATATCCTCAATGTTGATGACAATATACCCATGTTTAGACTGACAGCATTACATCTCTAATACCTTCACAAGTCAAAAATGTTTAGCACTGAGACAATTTTTTACTTATTGTAAAGTTAAATTCTGTTCCCATGACATGCTTTCTTAAAATGTGTTAATATCTAGTTTCATTCAATCAAACCAGAGACGCTTAATAAATCCAGTGGATTTACAGTATGTGTTAGGTCCCACCAGATCACAGAAGGGAATATTTTGTTTGCAGATTATTGGCTAGAGAAAACAACATATTAACCCTTTGCATGCCAAAGGAGCCACAGAAAGAGAGTGCTATAGCCCCTCCGGCAATTAGTGATCATGTGGCCATGCCAAGTAGCAGTCACGTGATTGTGGCATCACTGATGATGTGAACAGAGAAGGTGGTAGCACTCTCCTGTTCTCTTTCCTCCCAGATCGCTTCCAGTGCTCCACTGGAGCGCAGTACATGATCTCCCCGAGAAAAACTATCTTAAAAGTTCTGATGGGGCCACAATCTCACGGATCCCCTGGAGTATCAGACCCCATTACATCGTGGCTACGTCATGGAGGAACTCAAGAGGTTTATGTATGTATTTATCAATTGGGCATATGTTCAAAGAAAACAGTGGGGAAACATCAAAGAAAAAAAACTATTGCTTTTAATGGACTAATGGGATTTTTACATTGATACATACAGTATGGTGCCCCCCTCCTTATCAATACTCACAGGAGCCAACCTCCTATTCAATAGCCTCAGGCCTCCCCCTCTAATCTATACCAGCAGGCCCATCTTCCGTTCAATACCGTAGACATTTTCTCTGTTCAAAAGCCACAGACCCATCTTAAACTCAATATCTGCAAGGGTCCCACCCAATTCAATATCAATATCCATAAACTCTGCACTCAATAACATTGGTCCCCCCTCCACTCAACACCCACTGTGCCTGCATCATGCCCTTCCCCCTTGCTTGATAACCATGGTCTCTACAGGCAGGCTCCCCAGTTTTCCCTAGATGCCCCAGTTGGTTACTGCTCCCAGCTGCAAAACTGTAGCAAATAGACTTTATCAGAGTTATCAAAGAAAAGATCACATAGAAAGGAGATTTTTTGCTCCAATTAATTTGTTGCACTTGTTTTACTTATTAGTTATGCTGCCATGAGACTTTGATACATAACCCTTTTAGGAGTTTAGAGGCCTATTGGGTGTATGTATCCAGGCAAATGAGGTGCAATTGTGCGCAACATGTATGGAAGCGAATACATCCTATTGTAATAGTTTTTTTTCTTTGATACATTTCGAGTCTGGATACTGTACATGGGGGTGGGGAATAATGAAATAAGAATTTAATCTACAGGTGGGTCTATTTACTTGTCTCATAGCTGCAGAACTGGGGCAAAACAGGGCCAGAAACTGGACCAGATTTATCAAAGAAAAGAAATCCCAAGTACAGGCAGTCCTCGGTTATCCGACACAATGCATTACTCAAAATGGCGTTGGATAGCGAAACGTTGTAATGCGAAACACGTTTTCCCATAGGAACACTGTTTAAATGAAAAGTTCCGTTCCTGAAGGCATTTTTAATGCTAAAATATACAAAATATTTTACGCAGACAATAAGATATGCAGCACACACATAAATTATATAGTGTATATACTGTATTATATATATATATATATATATATATATATATATATATATATATATATATAATATAACATAATATATAATATAATATAAAAATATAATATATTATATAGTATAATATAGTATAATATATATATTATATACACACAAACAACTTTGCAAAGCGTCGTAAGAGTGTTGGATAAGCCGTTTTGGCGTTGTAAAAAGGAACATAGGTATGCATTGCATAGCGTGGGATAAGCCATTCGTTGTAAAGCCAAGCGTTGTAAAATGAGGACTGCCTGTATTGGGAGTTTTTCCTTTGATAAATCTGGTGCAATTATTTTGCTCTGGGTGTTCCCCAGTTTTGCAGCAGTGATACTTTAGTATATAACCCTAGTGTGTACAACATGGCCATGTTGAGTATCGTGTGCAGGATCCAGTTAGCAACATACATTGGGGAACCCAAGAGATTCACACTTTGTAATGCATTGATAGATAGCAGAAGCAGACATGGTCAAGGGCCTTGAAAAAATATGAGTGGCGCTGTGTTCAATTTCAAGAAATTTAAACCTGTTAAACATTGAGGCAAAGCACTCAAAATCATTTTAGAAAAGTTAAAATACGTGTTGTGCTTTAAACAAACAGAATGGGGAAAGGTATTTTTTTCAACAAGCCCTTCCTTTTAAAAGGTGGGACTCCTGTTTGGTTAACATACAAAATGGTGGTATTACATACCCCTTTTTGCCATTACACTTCAGCCACAGAGAATGATGCTTGGAAAATGTGCCTCCGCGTAGGTTGATAAGCAAATCACATGTTTAGAAATCGTCGGAAACACTGACTTATGTAGCATTTCCTCTGTCCAACCTATGGACAAAATAACTTACAGATGGGACTCGTTTTCATATTGAATGGAAACCATACAGCGCATTTCACCAACATATCTTTCCAGCATGGGTAATTGTCACATCTTTACTAAATGTTTACAATATCTGGTTTTGTTTAGTTGCAAATGCTGTTTATGGGCTTTTTATCTAAGTAACGTGGCAGCAAAGCTGGTGCCGATTGCATGCAAACAAATCCCCCCTCCCCTCCCCATTTGTTTTTAGAAAAATACTAAGATATTGGCGTTTATGGGGACCATTTACACAAAGTGTTATGGCTGCAAAACCATGGCAAAATGTGTTCCAAAACTGCACCATATTTATTAGTTATGAAAATCCTATTTGTTTTCATGGAAATTAAATTCTTGAAAAAAAAACTTTTGCCACAGTTTTGCACTGGGAAATCCCCCATGGGGTCTATGTACAGTATCATGTAAAAAGTGATGCAATTCTGGGGCAAAGGAATCCGGTATCAATTACAGCACTTGCTATCAACGAAACCTTTATCATTTCAGATTATATGGCAGTAATGAATTTTTCAAATAGGCAGAACAGGCAGAAATACACGACGAAGCTAAATGCCACTGTCACTTTTTATATTATACTGTCAAAAGTAATTAGCGCAACGTACTGTATGCTATTTTTAACCCCTTTATTGCATTACTGTGAAATGTGTTTCATGCACTGCATGCACT
This sequence comes from Ascaphus truei, assembly GCF_040206685.1. Taxonomy (NCBI): domain Eukaryota; kingdom Metazoa; phylum Chordata; class Amphibia; order Anura; family Ascaphidae; genus Ascaphus; species Ascaphus truei. The sequence goes on along the minus strand of NC_134488.1, from coordinate 57,105,682 downwards.
GAAGTAGTTAATCAATTACATCCACATTTACTCATTAAAATCAATATTAGAATTCAAACAACTGCACATTTGCAAAATAGGTTCTCTTTATTACTATTCTTAGTAATAAAACTTCTATTATAAGACATGGTACTGTAGTACTTTTGAATGTTATGGGAATAGGGAACGCACAGATTTGCAATAATTGATATTTAATTGATAAAAAAATAACTACCGATAATGCAATCTGGCATACACTGGCGACACGTTTTATTCTTAGTTGGCTAGTTCCGCCAAATCCCCTCGGCGTGCCGCACGTCACCGATGCGCGGTCACGCTTCATCGGGTGCCTGCGCCCCATGCACGTGTGCCCAGGGCTCCCCGAGGGAGCCCTGGTGTCCCGCGATGTGGGGGACGGCGGTGGGGGGTTCCGGGGGACCCGGCGGACCCGGAGAGTGGAGGGGGAAGCCCCGATCGGAGCACCGCTCCTCCGATGCTTCGGCGCGCGCACGGGACACCCCGGCGCGCGCCCGCTTACTGTCGCGGCCGAGACCGGGCAAAGGTAAAAATAAACTCGGCTGCGACAGTAACTACACGGAGTGGAATTATTATCTCCTTATAAACAGTTAATATAAAATATGAAACTGCCACTTACAATGACAGTGTGTTAATGTGTCTTACAAATACTGTTTTTAGAAGATTCTAATTACTGTAGTACTTTCTGTTGTCATGAAAATGATCAGAGGAGTCAGAGGAGAAATAAAAGAAAAGGATTTTAGACTACAAAACACAGCACAGATCTGTGCTAAATGATGTCTGATGTTCTAGTAAAGCAGGCAAAGCTTTGCAGGGCAAGCGGGTGGCAGGCACCTTTAGCAGGAAAGTGTTAACATTTTAAAGCTGAACACCCACAGGAAGAAATATCCCACCAAAGCCCCAACGTTTTCATTTGAAATACTTTGTCACAACAAGATATGAAACATTATATATTTTTATTCATGAAACCACAGTCAAATGCAACCCTTATGCTGCCAAACCAGCATTGCAAAGCACTACATTGCGTAAACGTCTTCCAGCAGCGATGCAAATTCCCTGCATTAATATAAATAACTGAAGTATGAAGGGGATATATATATATATATATATTTTAACTATTCCTAGTATACTGTACACTGCACGGTACTATTTAAATTTACTACGGCACATTAAATGTTTAGCACCTTCAAAATAAATAAAATGAATAGTCATTTTCAGAGCGTGTCTTGGTCCTGAACAGCTTAAAATTTATATTCAGTAAAGGAAATGACGTGGTCAAGATGAAACAGAGATGGCACTGGATTATAAAATGAGTATCTCTACTTCACTGTCCAAACATCAGGATATCTAACACTGCAATTCTAATTCTAAACAGTCATAAGTAGTCACTGTGAAGTACTGACCAGAAGAGCTTACAATCTAATTTAGAATGACCAGTTGAAGTCCATGGTAATAATATGCCATATGTTACACTTAACAGGTCTTGAATCCATGTCTACACTTAATCACGGTTTTGAACTTACATTTTTGAGTGCCATTTGGTCCCCATAATCAGGACCGTTTCTGAATGTTGTACATAAGCTGTTCACTCTTTGACTGGCAATCCGGCATTCACTAAGCTCCATGGCTGCAAGAACAATTGTTTGGGTGGGGACGCTGTACATATAATATCAGAGCTTTCTGGACGGTGTGCCTCCTGATTTTGTGAACGTATCATGTGTGGATGCTCAACCAAAGACATTGCTCACATACAGTCGGGTATCTCACCCCATTCTGGGGATTACGTCAATGGCAGTTAACCCGGAATGCCATGCATTGCACTATTATTGAATCCAGGCATTTGTAACAAAACTATTCTAAAGCACAGTGGAAACAAAAACCCTCTGCAGTAGCAAATTAGACCCGCAAACCGTTTACATCGTGGGATCATTTTATTCATATCTGCTGGCTGCAAAACTGAAATGCACCATCTTTATTGAATCAATTATCGTCTTCGCTTTCATTAAGGGCTCCTTATCTTTGATAAATCTGGTGCGGTTTGTAGCAGTCAGGGCATTTTAACACCTTTTATTGCCCATGGTTTTTGCTACAGCCATGGAACCTCTGGCACTCACGTGATAGTGACCTCCTTCCGGTGATGTAAGCGGAAGGGAGGGTCCCGTCCTCTCTGATGCACGCTTTATGTCTATAGGTCACTTAAGGCTTTAATGAACAGATCCAACAACAAAGAAACATAGGTGCAATTGCTGAAAGGAAAGCCAATGAGATTCTCTTTGATGAACTTCAAAGCTTTGCAGAACTTGAGATACCTTTACGTGGGGTGTTGGGGAGTGGCAGCGCAAACACTGTGGGGGTTATTTACTAAAGTCTCCCAGCTGCAAAATCAGGGGTGGGGGGGAGGGAACTCATTTTAAAGAACTCACAAGATTTGTTTAAAGAAAAGCTCCTAGTGGTCTATGGAGCATATGTATGAAGGCTGAAGTGTGCCATTCTAAGGCAAAAGCATTACTCCAGATGTCAATGGGATTGTTTTCTTTGATACATATGGTGCAGATTTTTGCTTCAGAATTGCACAATTTTTGCCTTGATAGACATGCCCCGAAGAACTCTACACATCAACAGGTACATGTGCGCTTTCTGAAACGCGACAAATTTATGAAGAGTATTTCTACTGCTTTTCTGCGTAGAAAAAAAGACTTATTCCACCTTTAATATGACGGAGAAAACAAAGTCAGAAAACCATCAAGAAACGTTGAGCAAGCCGCACATTCCGTAGTACATTGACCTGCGCCAATATGCAAATTTAACCTGACACTGACCCCTCCCACTGGCTCCATCAATCCCTCAACCCTTCGGTCACAGACGCACATGTCAAAGGAAAGATTTATACATAGACACAGTCTGTCGCAGGTATGTGCTAACACGGGTTGCGACAAAATAACGACTGCACTAGAATTCTTCATTTGATACAAGTGTCAAGGCAATTTTGGTGCAAAACTTGGACGTTCTCATCCTGCATTTACTTTTCAAAGTACTTTTCTCCACATTTGCCTTGTCTGCCCCAGTTTGCACAATCGGGAGTGTCAGTTTGAGGAGTTGCATGGTGCACAGATTATAATTAGATGCATCACATTCTGCGTCTCTGGGCACCATTCTATTTCCATTTTATTTGTCACAAAAAAATCAGCCATATTTGAAGTGGATGAAGTCTGAAATGATGCATCTGATGCAAGAAACTGTTCCTACATTTGATGTGACTCTGCTGCAAAAAAGACAGTGGTGCCTCTAAATACATTTCTCTCTGCATTGACAAATATGGGTACATAGGGCATATGTATCAAGGTTGAAGTGGACACATTCTGGGACACAATAATTACACCATACGTTTTAAAGAACAAAAATCCATTACATTTCCATAGGATTTTTTTTACTTTGATACATTTGGGGAATATTTTTTGCCCTAGAATTACACCACTTTTACCTTGATGCATATGCCCCATATTGCTTTCAATAGCAGAATTTTCTCTCATAAATCTGAATTTCCAAAATGTTTTTGCCTAGAATTGCTCCGCTTTTGCCTTGATACATGCACCCCATATACCCCACGGTGCAGTTAATTCCTCCACTTTTGCCTTGATACATAGACCCTCATAGTGTTAATTGAATGACCCCATGTCAACTGTCATTTGCCTTCAGTCACTTGCCTGCTTGAAATTCCATTGTTTTTTTCACTCATGCAGAGATGGTTTACAAGTCCGGGAAGTTTCTAGGTATAGACATCCTATGTGGAAGCCCAAAGGGCCCAAGGCAAATATAGCCACAAAGGGACAGCCCTGTATGCACTATTGCTTAACTCAAATAAAAACCAAAGTATGTGTATGAAGGGCATTTTGCAAATGTATGATTTATGATTTTCTTATACATTTTCAGACCTGTCACAACTAATGATTTGGAGTCAGTGTCACTGATATCTAGCACCAGCAGTTTCATAGACCTGCATGGAATTTCAATTACTGAAGTCAGTACTTTTCCATTAAATGATATTTGATAGGTCCAGAACTTGTGTGTTTTTAGAAGTTGACAGTGAAACTACGGTTACCTGGATGGGATATTTTACTGTGACAGGTGTTCTTGTAGAATGAATATCCAGAAAGAAATACAAAATGTGCCTTAAACCTGCATTGCATTTCTTGCTGCTATTGTAAAAGTGATTTGTTTCCCATAGAAATATTCCTTTTAATGGCATATTCCCTAACAATGCACCGGATATTCCTTGCAGTGACTAGCAACAGGTCCTATTTTATACATAGCTATTTTTTATTATACAAACATTGGCAAATGCATACAGTATAAAACATTGCCAAAGAGTGAACGCAAAGCATTCATGCTCTGTAAAAAGTTATTGTTTCATTTAATAGCGCAGTAAATTTTATTCTATCTATTAGTTATAGATAAAAAAAATTTGGAACCGGTGCTAAGATGACAGTTACTCATCTTGTACTGACCAAAAGTCATCCTTTAACTGCAACAAACTTCATTGGTTCCCATTAATGACTGGCCATAATCAGCAATTACTTGCAAGTGGTTTTATCTTTCACTTACCTCGTACAGCTCTGAAAGCTTCTCTCCGTCACTGCTTCACCAGTCTAATGTTCCGCTCAAGCACCAGACACTTTTCTCCTCGCTTCCTTCGTAGTTAAGCCCCTCCGCTGTGGCTCTCTGCCCAGTGACTCTTGCTCGGCAGCCAAGAAAACTTTCTCTGAAGGGGAAAAAAAAAATGATTGCTTTGAAACGAAGAGACGGAGGAAGAGAGCGGAAGGGATGGTTCTTGTCTTCATTTGTTCTGCAAAAAGAAAGATTGCAGGAGAAGTTTCACTCTCATTTTTTTATTTTATCTGCGAAATTGATAACACATGCCTGTTTAATGTCCTAAAGGCTTAGCAAATAGTCCATCCTAACCAAGCTCATTGCCGTGGTAACAAACATGCAGGAAATATCCTAGATAACAAGAATAGTAGCAAAAACATATGTTTTGGATGGGAAGTTTTTTTTTTCCACCTTTCTTTTTGCCACTGCCGATTAGTTTTGAAAAATGTCCACTTTCTTGCAAACACCTTGGGGTCTATTTGCTAAAGTTTCCCTGTTGCAAAAGTGGGACAAAGACAACAAATTTTATCAAAGACAATGAATCCCATTGAAGAAAATTAAAGTTTTTGATCAATTTTGTAGCGTTCTTTTGCACTAAATTCTCCCCAGTATTGCAGCTGGAAATCTTTAGTAAATAAGCCCCATCCCCTTTCAATGTTAGATGAGTCTGTAACAGTTTTGCTGCCTGTAATGCAGTGCAGGCCTCTGCATTGGTTATAGATGAATGGCTGAGAGGAGATTCAGCCAGTTCACATCTTTAAATCTCTTATTTTAATGTAGAAGTGGTTACCAAAGTATGGTCTACTTCATATACAAAATTACCAGCACCGACCACAAGAGTATTGAAAAAGAAAGCAAATGTTTATAATCCATAAAACACCAGATATCCCAGCGTTTCAGTCCCTGTACATTAGTACAGTTGTGATCATACTGCTCAAACATTCAGAAAGTTATTTCAGGGACATTTGTAAGAAAACTGAGGGAGATTTTTTAAACGTCCATTTACTTACATTGGGTTGAGGGAATTATTTTTTCAGCGGAAAAAAAATGATAGTTAGCTAAAAATCTGGGAGTCTCCATCATAAATAGGTAGAGTTGTTCAGTGTGCTTCCCTAGATCACTTTCTTTATCATAGGATTAATGTTATGCTAACAGCTGGCAGTATATTAACACAATTCCAAATGTGCAAGTATAACTTCACCCATGTAGAAAAAGGGCTGACATATTCCCCCTTATAACAGAAATAGGTCTATATAGTCCTGTTAAATTAAAATAGAGAGATTTAAAGGCCTAATTTGGTTGAAACACTGGTAAGCTATTGCATAGCTCAATGGGTTTATAATGCATTACAGCACAGTGCTTGAGACAGAGCTGTCAAGAGTTCCCCAATCCAGAGCGTGAAAATGAGCCTTACATATGCATGAGACCCTTTGAGACCCTTTCTCACCTCCGGCGCAATAGACCAGGTGTCTGCCGAAGGCAGGGTCTGTGAAGTTGGCGGTCCATGTCTATGATGTCCAAATGGCATGCATGATTATGCATTGGTGGCTGTGGGCTGCCAGCTCCCAATGCCTTGATGTTGCCTCCATGTTCGCCAGTGGGGCCGTCACACTGTGGAAACACACAGTGCTGCATATCCAGCAGCTCCACCTTATGGCCCGTCAGAGTGTCCTCCGCCAGATGTAGAGATCGGGTGCGCCTGGGTACAGATAGAACTTTGAGTGGGGCAGCTTGGACAGCAGATGGGGCAGTGGTGTTGCAGCTGGGACAGTGGCAAGGGCAACCGGGACAACAACTTGGGCCGCTGCTGGTACAGCTTGGACATCTGGGGCAAAAAAGGCAGTGCACTGCCTAAGAAATGGAGGATACTAACGGTGGCAAAAAAGTTCCTTTAATGAATAAAAGGATGAAACATGACCCCTGGATGTCACAGCAAACGCACACCTATGCGTTTTGGGCCGTGCGCCCTTTATCAAGGTGTATACACCTTGATAAAGGGCGCACAACCCAAAACGCGTAGGTGTGCGTTTGCTGTGACATCCAGGGGTCATGTTTCATCCTTTTATTCATTAAAGGAACTTTTTTTTGCCACCGTTAGCCTCCTCCATTTCTTAGGCAGTGCACTGCCTTTTTTTACCCACTTTCTGCATGCTTTGTCTGGTGGACTGCACGCTGCTAAGGATACCTGCTGGGACCGCTCTGCATTGAAGAAGCCTGGAAGTAAACAGTGAGTCTTCTTTATATATTGCATTAGTATATGGGACAATTTATGTATGGTTTATTGTGCTGGTTAGCACCAGGTACTAGTCCCTTAGCCCTACTAGGGTGCTTAATTGTTGTTCATATCAACATTGGAGGTGTCCTAACGGAAGAATTTATCATGCTTTAATGGGACCTGTTTTTCTTTGATGCACCGGTTGCCTACTCTCTGGACATCTGGGGCAGCTGGATCAGCATTTGGACCTTCTCTTCCATGACCTCCGTAAGGTAGAAGGTGACGGTGACAGTTTCCTCTTCCTCCTCCAGGGGCTCTACAGCCTCGGGCACAGGCTGTCTGCATGATGGTCATGAAAAAGAAATGCATCATATCATCAAAAACATTCATACAGAACATAAGCATTTGAATAGATTTGCTTTGCCAAAACAGCCATTTTTGAACGTGGAATTGCCACACAGTTTATTTCACTGCCTGTTATTTTCTCAAATGTGAGTATAACCTTTGGAGTTTAAAGAGTGTTCTTCCAAAACCAGTCATTGCATACTACACTATTGGTGTTTTTTTCTTTTACACTCCACATAAATGTATTGGACATCCCCTGCTCCCTCATCTCTCTTGAACTATCCCATCTGAAAAAAACTGGGAAACAGATTTTCTGTTGAAGGTTGAGTGGAGGACTCCATTTATTCACTTTTTCACTTTAATATTTTGAATTCACTTTATTCATACTGTTCATTACAGTCATCCACGTTTACTATATTGCACGTTGACACTTCTTTATCAAATATTCAAAGTAAAGTTTGATGTAACTTCACTTGATTACATTAACTAATTGCGTCTATTGGAGAGCACCATCCTAGCACTTTGTTTTTGCACTTTTATGAAGATCTACCCCATAGAGTGAAATATATCACGCATAGTGGAAAATATTGAAAACACATATGCAATAAAGTATGTGATGGGGTATTGCATACTGAAAGCCACTGTATTGCTTGTTACAGTAGCTAGCCCATTATTTTTTCCTTGTCCTTGCTTTTTTTTGGCCAGCATCTTCGGTCACTTTCTACTTTAACCAAGATGGTCCTTTTTTATGTTTGGTATGAAGAATCATTCTATTTTTTTTTAAACAGTCCAGAAAGAGTCTGGTGCTCAGAACAATAGACAGCAGATATACAATAAAACATTTGTAGATTTCACATCAGGAATACCATTTAATTTACTAATATAAGGCTTGTATGGGAAAGGAGATTACGCCTGCCTGAAAACCCTCAAATATCTGTAAAGCCTGTATGCCCGCAGACCTGGCAAGTCCCCAGTACTGAGGTGGGTAAGGGTATACCACGCACCCACAGCAGTGAGGGCGTGCCCGGAGTGTGGTAGTAGCGTTGCAGGGCCTGGTAAGTAAGGGTTAACGTAATACTTGCTGAGTCTGGGGTGCCAGAGGTCGGAGGGTAATGTTCAAGTGCCAGAGTTCAGGGGTTGGAGAGAGCAGCGTAGTGATGTCCGAAAGCCAGGGTTCAAGGACAGGAGAGAGCAGCGTAGTCAAGTCCAAAGCAGAGTTCAAGTTCAAGCCAAAGGAATCCAAACAGGGGCAGGGACAGGAACAAGGGCTGAAACAGACAAGGGAGCTAGGCATAGACACTGCACACACAGGAGCTACAGGAAAGCTATGCAGAGCAAGGAATGAGAGGACAGAGTAGGGTTATATGAGAAGGAGAGCCAATAGGGATGCAGGGAGGAGTATAGCTTTGAGTGGGTACTTGCAGGGATAGGTCAGTGAGAGCAGGGGAGGAAACAGGGAGGTAATCAAGGGTTATAGCCTGCAACCGACGGGGGGCAGAGAAAGCGCGTGGGGGCAGTAAGTAACTAGAGTGGGTGCGCGTGCCCTCTGTAACCCTGCTATGCGCGTGCACCAGAGCGTGGGGGAAGACCAGCGGAGGAGGTGCACGGGAGAGGAGACAGAGGGGAAGGAGGAACGGAGGAACCAGGTAGGGAACGGACAGGGGTGACAGAGGCACGCCGAGGAGCTCGTGAGCCACAAAAGGTAACCCGCGATCGTGAACGCGCGCACTTGGTGAGGAAACCGCGCGCGTGTGCAGAGTGTGAGTCTGGGCGTGAGGATCGAGCCACGGAGGAACGGCTGAGGGAGGAAGGAAGAGTTTGGGGAAGTAAGGGAGCAGAGGAACTAGGCACTGTGGAAGCAGGGGTGACGGGGACACGCTGGGAACTGCGAGTCCCCCGATCCGTTACAATATCACAATTGTAAGGCTAGCACATCCAGTGTCCAGATAGAGTAGCTTATACTGTAGGACTATATAATAAAAAAGTCTGTACCTTTCCTCAGCCATGTAGTAGGACCGGGTATGCTGTGGAATGACAACATCCGCCCTGTAGATCCTTTAGTTATTCTGTGTGCAGTCCGCTCGGAGTAGAAGCAGGAGTGAAGAATGCGGAGCACAACAGGTGAAGAACTAATGAAATAAATACAGATAAGTGCCCTCCCATAAAAACTATAAAGCTTTAATGGGTCATCTAAAAAATATAGAGGTAATAGCCTACCTACGCATTTCCTGCCAAAGCGCTTTTTCAAGGTGACCATAAATAAATATTTCTTTACATTCACGATAATCATAATCATTGAAACACCCTCCCCCCACCCCTCATGTTGTAAGGCTTGTGTGTGAAGTGGTGGGGGGGGGGAGTGGTTGAAGGGCTAAGAAGGGCTAATCAGATTAACATAATAAATTCGGGAACGGATTATCACACGTGCGCATGCGTTACCGTAAACAAAGCCTCAAAGATGGGTTTGGGGGGTGGATGGATGAGTCATTCTCATGGTTTGTGAGAGGTGTCGATAAGAAGTTGAAATCCTTAAGCCTTTTGTGTGTGCGGGGGGAGGGGGTAAACCTGTATAATGAATTGTATTCATTATAAAGAAATATTTTCAACAGGTCATAATAATGTTTTGATCTCCACACCCCCAAATAAAAATCAAAGTATGCCACCCACATCATAAAGCATGTGCATGACTAGTGTAGAATTAACAAGCAACAGTACTGATTGATGATCAGAATATCAAGAATTGTTATGCAGGCATAGCACATGTCGAGAAACGAAAAAATAAAGTAAAAAAACTTTTTTTTCAGACTTGAACTTCTAATTGAATGGGAAGTTATACACGCATGTGCATTAATAATCAACAAGGTCCCACCCAAAGAGAATTACATGCAGGCGCAGAAATGTGAGATAAGGCTCGCTCGGGAAGATTACAGCCAGAAAGGCAACCATTTGAAAATGAATGGTTTGTGAGAGGTGTCGATAAGAAGTTGAAATCCTTGAGCCTTGTGTGTGTGCAAGGGTGAGGGGGGTAAGGCCTTGTTCAGGGTGCTGGCTTTGGAGGGAGGGCGTGCTTACGTGCGAGCTACCGTGGGACACAATGTATTCAAATTGAATACTGGTTGTCAGGGTAGCAGCTGCCCTGTCTCCGAAGTGCAGAGTTGATGCTGGCTACAGTTTCAATAAACAACACAAGTCATTTTTTGAAGCTGCAGCAGCGTCACTGGGACCTCAGCAGCCAATGAAATCATTCTTGAGAATGATTTCAAGACTGCAACTTGGATCCCTAAGCTGCTGTCTGTAGCCCCGCCCCCTCCCAGCCTCCTCAACTCCTGAAAAAGTCTGCTGGGAGGATGAACACACATCGCCCAGCAGACTGCCGCCCGCCCTCGCAAACGCCCGCCTCTGGCACCCTGAACGAGGCCTAAAGCTGTATGATGTATTACCTGTAGTTCAAATAAATATTTTCAACAGGTTATCATAATGTTTTGATCTCCACACCCCCAAATAAAAATCAAAGTATGCCACCCACATCATAAAGCATGTGCATGACTAGTGTAGAATTAATACTTTGATTAAGAATTGACTCTTTGACAAAGCGCTACGATAGCGCGAAACGCGTTAGAGAACCTGCTTTTTTGTAGCTTGGTCTACTTATGCCATAGAATAAAGCATTTTTAATCTATTTGCTTCCAGCCTCCAGCCCTTTATTTTTCCAGGCAGTGCTCCACCATTCTTTTCCATAGTGTAGAATTAACAAGCAACAGTACTGATTGATGATCAGAATATCAAGAATTGTTATGCAGGCACAGCACATGTCGAGAAATGAAAAAATAAAATAAAAAAACTTTTTTTTCATACTTGAACTTCTAATTGAATGGGAAGTTATACACGCGTGCGCATTAATAATCAACAAGGTCCCACCCAAAGAGAATTACACGCAGGTGCAGAAATGTGAGACCAGGCTCGCTCAGGAAGATTACAGTCATAAAGCATGTGCATGACTAGTGTAGAATTAACAAGCAACAGTACTGATTGATGATCAGAATATCAACAATTATTATGCAGGCACAGCACATGTCGAGAAACGAAAAAATAAATTGAATGGGAAGTTATACATGCATGCACAGGAATGTGATAGGTTCGGGAAGATTAAAGCCAGAAAGCCATCCATTCCAAGGAATGGTGTGGGAGAATTGTACTGTAGATAAGAAGTTGAAATAATTTAGCCTTGTGTGTGTGCGGGGGCGAGAGGGAGAGCGCTGTATGATGGATTATCAGTTTAAATAAATATTTTCAAAATGTCATCATAATGTTTAATGCGCTGAAATGTGATACTGTAACACGCCTATGCGTTTCAACAATGTTCAAATGAAACATACTGTACTGTACAGTACACACATGCACATAAAATAAACAGTATGAAAAGAAGTAAAAGTATTGATTACTAAATAATACATATACTGTAGAAATTTGATAATTTTATATTCGATGAAGACGCGACGTTATATTTTTGTAATACTGTAAAAATCTTCAAATTTACAATTACTGCGTGCGCACACACAGACTTGCAGAAAATGTATGGCTGTAGAATTGCTATTAGACTTTTAAGACAACAGCTCGCGATCGCCCACCTGAGTTTTAGACGTTATTGCAGTATTGCAGACAGCGCTAAAAATCCGAGCGCTAACATATCGAAAACCGCTCCAGAAAAAAAGAAAACAGACCGCATCTGGCCGCGGTTATCATAGCGGCGCGGCTACAGCCGCCTTAGGATAAAGGCGGTCACAGCTGTACATAAGCAATCTATCAAATACACTCATTTTGTGCAGAACATAATTTAAAAACTATTCTGCACCTACAGTATTTCAAATGTAGGATATTAATTTTCACGAATTTAATGCAAGCGTCTGACTTGGGCAACTCACTTTATCTGCCTGTGCCCCAGGCACCAAAAAATAAATTGTAAGCTCCACGGGGCAGGGACCTGTGCCTGCAAAATTTCTCTGTAAAGCGATACGTAAAACTAGTAGCACTATACAACATGCTAATATATATATATATAACAAAGAAGAACATATGAAGTAGCGCTTATAAATTATCCTGAATATATGGCTGATGGTACAATAAAGAACTATTTTGCTATAGGCTATTTGAATGAAACCTAGCGGGTTGGTATAACTGTTGCTGATGGCATATGTGATAAAAACGTCTACTCCCAAGAATATCTAATGCATAATATTGCAAATAACATAACAATAAAAAAATATTTATAAACGAATAATATATAAAAAATAAAAAATTGAAAAATGTTCAAAAACCACTTAGAGAGACAGAGTCCTGTTCCAATAATTGATACACCCAGGTATCTGCAGCCCGTTTTAAAGGAATCACCAGTCCCTGACAAAACTCTGTGAAAAGAAGAAAACAAACAGGCGCAATATCGTTAGAAAATATATATTAAAGGAACATGAAATCAATCAAATGCCCACTCACAAAAGTACTGAAAAATCAAGCATGTATGAGATTGGCTCTCATTTGCCTACAATGCTGTCCTCTCTGCACGCCACGAGGTCCCAACGTTCTCCTGTGTCGCTCCTCCGCATAACCGGAAACGGAACCTTTTCCCTTGGGTGCCCGGCAGTAAAGTTCCTCCGGATATAAGTAGTTCAAGGGTTCCTATAAGCCGGTATAGAATGTATCCAATCCAACTCGCGGGGGACTCAGGAGCTTACATCCAGCAGCAATAGTGTTCATATGTGAGTGACAGCCACGGTTAAACCACGCCCTTGCTGATGAAACGCGTAGGGCGTGGTCTAGGGACATTTTCATCTGATGCACACCTGATACAAAGACACAGTATTGCCACAGTTTTGGAGTCGCTTTATTACTAATGACATCTTGTGAGTAAGCTGCACATAAGAGCCAAGATTTTAAATGCTACACCATTTATAGCACTATCATCTGCACTTAGATCCGTCTGTGTTGTTTTTTCCCCCCTATATGCTCCCCCTGGACTGCGCAAAACAATCCCTCAAGGTCTTATCATAGAAATCATGTTTCCCTCATAAACCTGCCTTTTTTTTTATAGTACCATCTAGCCTATTTATCCTGGGTACCCCTTGTCAGTCCCCTCCTTTTTTTGGTTTAGGTTGTAATTTGACTAAAAGAAAAAACAACAGCTATTGCTATTAAACAGTTTAGGAAGAATTGGAATTCTCCTCTAAGGTGTTGGGAGAAAAAGAGCTATCCAAAAATGGCCGTCTATCTGAATTGGTACTTGGATGGTATTCGTCACTACCAAGGCCTAAGTTGTCTAAGTATCAAGGCAAACGTGGGGACATTATTGGGCAAATCAACTGCATTAAAGAAAGAATCCAATTGATTTCAATAGGATTGTTTTGATACATATGGTACAATTGTTTTGCCCCATTATAGTATTACTTTTGCCTTGTTACATATAGGCCTCAGTACTTAAATGAGCAATTTGATTTGGGATTCCTTGACCAAAAAATTTCAATTTAATGGAGAAAATGTGATTATCAGTACCAACACTTAGCTGTTGGTGCTACCGATGTTTTACATGATTGCGTCTTTCTTCAAAGGAATTAAACTTACTCTAAATGATTAAGAACTTACAGACCTGTGAGTCATGTATTTGGGGGTAATTTTAGATGTTCAATAAAATGAGATTTTCAATAAAACTGTAATAGCATAAGATTACCCACAGAGTCCCTCATAAATCATATGTCTGAAAATGTAAATGATGAAAACATTTAGTCACTTTGTTGCCAGAGTAGTTTGTAATACAGCAACATTTGCTGGTAGCAAATTACTTTATTTATTATTTCGAATAAGTCATATTTAATAACATTTTAATAAAATAAATGATTTTTAATGGAAAAAAATAAATTACCATTTTTATGATGGAGAAATCAGTCAGAACACCTGCCTTATTTTCACCTGTTTCTGTGTTGAAAGGTTGGCAGTTCCCCAAGGTATTAGTTGGGATAAAACTCAAAGAATGTAAATTGTGCAGACTGTTTAAACATCCAAGGGGGATATGTTGCAAACAGATTTTTTCCCCCCAAAGTGATTAAGTCATGGAGTCTGATAATTGCACAATATTTTACTCAAGTAGGATTATGAATAGTCCAGGACAAGTTGTTTTAAAAGTAAATTCCCCTGTACAGCCATAGGAAACTAATAAGTGATATATTTAATGAGTAAATGTACTGTAGGTGATTGCTTGTTGTCACCTTAGAATCTACATTAACAGACAAGTATTTAAAAAAAAAATTGTATTTGAATGTTGTTCTTTTGGTTGGATTTATGTTGATATTAAAATGTTTGTTTTGTCCATTTTATTTTGGTTGTTTATTTTGGTAAATCTGGCATTCAGTCTCCTGTTCTCTGGATGTAGAAGGTTCCTCCAACTGATCAAATGAAAGACTTCGCTCTGCAACTCATAGATGAGCTTTTGTATACTACTGTATATACTTGTGAGTGCATTTGAGGGACATTTTTTATCAATATATATTTTTACATATGACACTATACACCTTTTTCTTTATATGTGCATACACTGTATGAGGGTATTCATCTGAGACAGGCTCAAAGAGATACTGACCTAAGGGTAATAGAGCTTGAGCTAAGGGGAACATTTACATTTGACCTAATCATTTGACACTCCATGGGGTAGATGCACAAAGCTCTGTTAAATCTATGCTACTAACATGACATTACCTAAATAGGTAACGTCCGTTAGCTTCCCTGAGTTTAACGGGTATCCACAAAGCTAAATATATGCAAAAACAATATCCGTTAGCCGCAATGCTATACTGTATGTACTTAGCATTTGCCTTCCCTATAAAATTATTTTTTATTAACCCCTTGGAAGACATAGTGGCCATGAACACATGCATTATGCATGCCTTCATGGCCACTTAGGTAACCAAAGCGTTAATAAATATAGCTTAACATCCCTACTACCCATTGAATGTCATAGCAGTATAAACTCTGTGGCATACAAGGAGTTAACCGCACCCTGGTAAACCCCGGGAGGCCTACCTCCCTCTTTGGGGCACCTACCCCCATAGCCCACCATCCCCCCAAGTCCCCTCGACCCTCACTAGCCCAATGGTCAACATTTCTATTAGTGAAATATGGCTATTAAGGCTTTTGTCTTTTGACAGGCCTTACAACATACTGTACATGTTATATAAATATATAAAATAAACATAATCACATCATAAAAATACAATAATTGTAATACATTGATTGTCACTGTTGCTACCAAGGCCCTAGATAATCACAGTGGCAATTAATATTCCCCATTAAACACCATTAGATTATTTACCCCTTCCAGAATGAAGGCCATGCTCATCTTCAGGGCTGAAGCCCTGTGGAAACAATCCAATAAAGGTCAGGTGCAAAAAATGAAATGAAACCACAGACAAGCAGATGGTCCTATTTTTGTGTAGATATTTCCAGCTTTTTATCAGAATAAACGTGTAGTAGCAGTTTTTTTGCATTTCTCTACTGTAGTTGTGACTTCTTAACCCAATAAAATATTGTGTTACTGTAGTTCTAGTTAGAGCAGTTTTCAATGGGCAGACTTTTTAAGAGCTGTGTCAAATATTGAGCTCCAGGTAAGTTTGAAATATAATGGTGATGGTTCAAATTATTAGCTACTCTACTTCATAATAACCTTGCCTCTCAATTTCTTGGTAGAAATTCAAGATCTAAAATATTCATAGATTAATTGCAGCGTGGTTATTTATTCTCCATTATATCCTTAACCCTACTAATATTTAAAATGCCAACAATTGCTGTGGACACAATGCACATCTTAATAATATCATTGCAAGAGCAAAATGTAACACAGATTTAGCATTGCATAGTAACACAGAATCTTTGCAGACGTGAGAACTGATACAAGAATCGTACTAGTGCTGCTCAATTAGCCAAATGCTTGCAATGGATTTCAAGGCTCTAAATATATGTCTGAAACCATCCTATTCACTAGTGTGGCACACGTTCTAGCAGTGTGAGGACTTTCATAAGAAGTGTAAACTATATTCAAGTAGACACAAACTCAGCCAAAGTATTTCTAAGAAGGGTTGCCATTAACATGTGATCAAAGGACTGCATAAGGAGAATGACATCAGAGATCGGAATATTTATTAACATCTGCTCATTAGTTCCAGGTGCTGGTCTGCCATAACTCACATCTGTATGCTGATATGTTCAGCAGGGGTTGGCAGGAAAGCCTTGATTTGGCACTCAGCTAAAGATTTTACTTTGTCATGAAAAGCAAAGATACAAAATGGGCAATAACATCAAGTGATTTTTCCCCACTTCTTTGCATTAGTCTTGTTCATTGCCAACATTATGCTTATCCAAATCAGCAGGATCATACATGGTGGATTTTGAAGGCTGAACCATTTCCGTCTTTGAGTCACACATGTGTCTCTTAGGAAATTAACTAGCTTTTCAATCATTCAGTAAAGTATGAACATCATGGAAGAAACACTTTTGCTTACAGATCAATTCATAATGTGTGATAAATTGCTTGTAGTTACTGATGTATTCTGTGAATGTGGAGAAATCTGCATGCAGATGCAGCGGCCATTATTCGATAATTTCTCTGCGCCGTTTTCGCAAAGTCTGCTCTCTTTCACGCGTTTTTCCATGCGTTAATCTTCCGTGAAGGCTGGCAATCACACACGTGTTTACCGTTGTTGATTTACGTGATTACTTTGATTGTGATTTGTTTGGGTGCAGTTCTGCGTGTTTCCGCCAGATGGTAAAAGTGAATCCCTTTGCACAGGGCAACCAATCAATTGTGTGTAGTCAATTTGCAAGTGTTTAAAAACTAGATAAAAAGAGTGGCCGCTACAATCAACCATTATAAATTGACCTTAGTCGCTGAAGACGTTATCATATTTAGGCGTTTCATAATTAAAATCTCCAAAGTATACACAATGCTTGTCCCGTTATTCTACATTGCTTTACCTGCACTTGGTGAATGGCCATCATGTCAAGTCCTTATACCAAACCACAATGTTGTTACGCATTTCTCATATTTTCTGCAATTAATGCTGGAACAGATAAGGCGACTTTAGCAAAGATATACGACTATATAATTGAAAAATATGAATTCTTCAAATTTTCACCAAACCAACGTGACTGGAAGCATTTGATAAGGCAAACATTAACTAATGAGGATTGCTTTTTTAGCACAGCCCCTCCTCCAGGAGTTACAAGAGGATATTGGTCTGTGCTACCAGCTTTTGCCGGTATGTTTGCTCATGGCAAATTTAAAGAAGAAAGGTTGGGTTTCATCCATTTAAGATTCGTACAGTACGTACTTCCCGACCCTGCAGTGCACAGGTACCAACACCTGCTTCCCAATACTATTGCAATAACGAGCCGACCGTGACTGAAAACCTGGTGAACTGCAATCCTTGCTACCTGGCCCCGCCTGATTACCAGTTTCAGCAGGCATCTGTCAACTATAATGCTAATTACCTGAGTGATTCTGGCTGTTATGCACAATACTGTACACCCTTGACATTGGGTCATCTCCACCGGTTGGCACGGTACATAATGAAGAAAAATATAATGCAGACTACATGAGTGACCACCCGGTTGGCAAATATTATAATAAAGGTAAATACAATGTACTAGTATTAACTTTAATTCCCCTGGGGAGCGGGGAGGGCAGTTATAAAGGTCCTGTGCTCTCCCTCATGCATTTAAAGTAAATGCCGGGGGATCACGCAAGCCTCCATAATACACTTACAGTACCTTCCCTTCCAGCAACGCGTCATCACGGTAACCCGGTGTCAAATTACCATTCTGGAATGAGTGATGCATGTCAGTGAATTTAAAAACAGCAACTACAGTATGAGAGAGAGTGCAGATATCTATATTATGCCTCAGGCAATGTTGCCATAATAATTGTGTTAAATATTGATGCCAGAATTAATTGATTTAATCTCTGTATGAGCCAAAAAAAGCATTGGCTCCATCTGTACTATAAAAAGGCACAGATTACTACATTAGCAGTCAATGGGTAATGAAAAATATTTTAAAAAAAAGAAAATCTAATAAAAAACCTGTAAAAATAAAAGTACATACATTCAATTTTTATCGTACCTTTAGAAGCGTTGGCCCTCCGAATCCTGGGGAATTATTCATCTGTGATTATTTCTTGTTTTTCTTTATCTTCATCTGTTAATCCAAAAACCCCATGTTAAATATACAATGTTGACACGACGGCTTCTTGAGCTCAAATGAGACGCCACGGCCTTAAATATGGCATGTTACGTCACATTTGGGCGGCAAATGGTTCCCATTCTGATTGGCTGGCTTCAGTCCCTTTCATGACGTCACAATAAAAAAAGGGCACATGGTTTTCACAGACAATCAGATGGTGTGTGAACCATTTGCTGCCCAAATGTGATCACAAGCCATATTTAAGGCCATGACGTCTCATTTGAGCGCAAAAGCCGTTGTGTCATGTGAAAGTTGTGAATAAAAAACACAAGTCTGAGGATATGTCTTGCAGAATGACAAATAAGTTTATTGCAGTGTAAGGGTGCACACGCAGAGGAGAGTTTCAAAAAAAAAACTCTCCCAACGACATGATGGCATTCAGGCCTTATTTATACACAAAATACTAAGGCCACACCCCCTATACGAGGTTGCGTGTGCGTCACTACGTAAACAAAATATGAATATGAACACATAGAGTTAATAATATTATTATGGGATGCATAAATGAAATGATTCAGCAATATTCCTTATACAAGCCGGTGACTTTTACTCTACATACAGACTTCATGGGCACCTCCCTCGGAATGCGAGACAGTGCGCTATCTATCTTTTATTTTCATAACATTCGCGCTTTTTCTCCCCTCTTCAGGGTCTTTTCGTAGTTAGCTGAACAGCTTAATATCAAAACCTTCAGGAGCCGAAAAGAAAAAAAAATGTGTCATTATACTAACTTCCATACCAACTTTCAAACAGACAATAGACAATATCACGCACCTAAGATGGATGCTGACTTAAAATGGTTGCTTAGATCCCAGTGCTGTTATGTCAGACCTCCCCCTTACATCATATTCTCACTTTGTCAGTCAATATCGTGGATTTAACATTGGGTTATCGGATTAACAGATGAAGATAAAGACAGAAGATAAACAAAAACAAGAAATAATCACAGATGAAGAAAATGATGGACGATTACAGTAAGAAGAAATTTGTTACCTGTCCTAGATCTTCACGGTGGATGGCGTTGGATTGTGTTTCGTGATGTCATGGTACAAGAGCTTGCTGATTCCCCAGGATTCGGATGGCCAACGCTTCTAAAGGTAAGATAAATAGTATGTATTTATGTATGTATGTCTTTATTTATATAGCACCATTAATGTACATAGCGCTTTACAGTAGTATTACATGTGACAATCATATAAATAACAAATTATACAAATAACAGTTCATTGGAATAAGTGCTTCAGACATAAAAGTACAAAAGGAAGGATCCAGCGCTCCATGGATTTTTCAAAAGTTCAAAGTTAATTTGAACTTTTGAAAAATCCATGGAGCGCTGGATCCTTCCTTTTGTAGTTCAAGTCTGGATGATTGTAAGAGGTATCCCTTTTGAACCAGCAGCACTGGTAATACTATTATGTATATGACTTATGGTGTGCAGCATATAATTGTTTCCGACATAAAAGTAACATTTAGGAAGAGGAGTCCCTGTTCTGAGGAGCTTACAATCTAATTGGTAGGTGGGAAGAACATACAGAGACAGTAGAAGGGCATTCTGATAAGTGCGTCTGCAGGGGGCCAAACTTTATGTATCATGTGTATATTATTAGCCAAGGTGCTACTCATATGCTTCTTTAAGCAAGTGTGTCTTAAGGTGGGTCTTAAAGGTGGATAGAGAAGGTACTAGTCGGGTATTGAGGGGAAGGGCATTCCAGAGGTGTGGGGCAGTCAGTGACAAAGGTTTAAGGCAAGAGATGGCTTTAGAAACAAAGGGGATAAAGAAAAGACACCTTTGAGCAGAACGCAAGAGTCGGGATGATGCATAGCGAAAAATTAGGGCTGAGATGTAAGGAGGAGCAGAAGAGTGTAAAGCTTTAAAAGTGAGGAAGGAGAATTGAGTGTGATTTGATAGGAAGCCAGGAGGGGGATTTCAGCAGGGGAGACGCTTAGACAGATTTAGGAAAGAGTAGAGTGATTCTGGCAGCAGCGCTAAGGATAGATTGTAGGGGAAACAGGTGAGAGGCAGGAAGGCCGGACAGCAGGAGGTTACAGAAACTGAGACAGGAGAGAATGAGGGCTTGAGTCAAAGTTTTAGCAGTCGAGTAACAGAGGAAAGTGCATATATTTGTAATATTGCGGAGGAAAAAGTGACAGGTTTTAGATATGTTTAGAATTTGAGGGGAGAATGTGAGAGAGGAGTCGAGAATGATCCCTAGGCAGCGTGCCTGGGCTACTGGGTGAATGATGTTACTTCGAACAGTAATGTAGAAGGATGGTAGTAGGGCCAGGTTTGGGAGAAAGTATAAGGAGCTCTGTTTTTGCCATGCTAAGTTTAAGTCGGTGGAGGGCCATCGAGGATGATATCACAGAGAGACATTCAGAAACTTTGATCTGTACAGCAGGTGTAAGGTCAGGGGTTGAAAAGTAAATTTGTGTGTTGTCAGCAAAGAGGTGATATTTAAACCCGAGATGTGATTAGGTCACCCAGAGAAAGTGTGTGCAGAGAAAAGAGAAGAGGTCCCAGGACAGAGCCCTGAGGTACCCCCAAAGAGAGATCGATAGAGGAGGAGGAGGTGTTAGTAGAAGAGACACTGAAAGTACGAAGGGAGAGGTAGGAGTAGATCCAGGATAGAGCTTTGTTATGAATACCAAGAGTATGGAGAATGTGAAGGAGAAGCGGGTGGTCCACGGTGTCAATATGTGTAAATATATATTTTTTAAAGCAATTTTTTACTTCATATGTTGTATTTTGTAAACAAAGAAAAAATAATAATTAAGCTTCACATGTACACTTTCACTACAATTAAAATACACACAACAGATCTTCTGTGTGTGTGTGTATGTATATATTGTGACGGATATAAGGGAATGGTAGAGGAGGGTGTATATGTTGCCTCTCAATTATTGCAGGAGTTCTGCTATAATGAAGCCCCAGGGAGATGCAGTGTATTATCTGTGGTTTATTGCGCCTCCTATTGGGTCACTGGGACAGAGAACTTGGAGAGTAGTGCTCCAAGAGAGCTGTGTTTTGTGCTCAGTGGAGCAAGGATTTTTGTTTGTTTGATTTATTCACGTTGTCTGCTGTAACATTTGGATGGCAAAATAAACAGGCCAAAGCTTTCTATAACGCTATCAAAAGCATGGATGATAAGAGGGCAACTGTCAGTGAAATATATGACAATATCATTGAAATCTATCAATACTAAAAAGAAGCAACTCACCCAAACAAATGGAAAAATTCCATTCGACACAACTTATCCATTCAAGAATGCTTTATTAGAATAATACAACGTTCTGGACAGAGATGCTGTTGCTGGGAAGTAGAACAATCGTGTAAGGGTATGTTCGATCATGGCACCTATCGGATGAGAATAGATTGTACTTGAGATATCCCAGGAAGAATCGAAGTTCACAGAGTGGTGTCTCGTATCAGACTCCTGCACACAGCCAAACACAGTATGATTGGCAAGCCGGAGCTAACTACTATGGGAAAGTTCTGAACTTACCATTCCAATATCAGGGTGTTGGGGAATACATTAGCCAACCTCCGTACTTGGCTCAGCCAATGTACCAGGCAGAAAACAAGGAGGGCGAACAAAGCAATGCTCGCAACGAGGTTGATATGCTTCAGAATCCCATGAGTGACTCAACCATGTACTTACAGGATACGCCTTCATGGAAAAATGGATACCAGCAAGGACATTGGTGACTTATACAATACAGGTAAATATAATGTAATATTACTTTAATTACATAATTGTGGAGTACTTAATTAAATATGAGAGCATCATATGAATAATATACATTACGCATGCGCTAAAATAAACAAGCGATTATGCATACATGATTTATGTTTTCTTTATATATATGTTTAAAGCTGAATTTACATCTGCCGCTTAAATAAATATGGAGAAAAAGTTGTGATCCGGTGCAACTGCTCCAAGGGAAAATGAGACCGGACTGCTATACTCTAGTACAAAAGATATTTATTGGCACAAGAAAACAGCAAGGGAAAAAACCCTCTTACGCGTTTCGCGCAGGGTCTGCGCTTTATAAAAGTGTACCAATAAACATCTTTTGTACTAGAGTATAGCAGTCCGGTCTCTTTTTCTCTTGGAGCAAACTGAATTGGACTGCTAGGGACCCCCATTGTGTTAATCCGATGGGCCATTAGTCTGTCTGCAGAAATGTCACAGAAATGTTGCAGCATTACTGGGAGACTGCCCCAGATTTTCCAAGGCAAGTGTTTGGATACTCGTTGCTGCATCTTTATGAAGTTTGAAATATTATTCAGCTGACATCAATATTACATTCATTTTATGCATACACAAAAAAAAATACATTATTATTCATTTTGTACATGTACTACATTGATCCCTCATGCACACATGATTCATATTTATTGGCATGGTTATAACAAATGTTTTTGAGCTTCACATACCATAGTCATCTGTGCACATAGACACATCAGAGGTTGTATACCCAAGATGTGTGCAGACTGCACTATCCTATGATGGGAAAATATTAGTACATTTAAATTAAAAGAACATTAAAGGCAATATACATTTATATGAAAACATTACTTGCAGCTTACCTGAGAAATATGTTTCGATGACATTCCGCTGTGTCTCCACCCAACTGGCTGTCTGCTCATGATCCCCTGCAGAATGGACAGGAGGGTCCTCCTCGAGACCCTCCCATATGTTGCCTGGAAGGCTGTGACGCAGTGCAATATTGACAAGTAAAGGTGAATAAATAAGGCGCAAATAAAACAAAGAGTGATCACTATTCTTAAAGTGAATATCAGTGCAATATTGTGCAGAATGCAGCAACATATTACTATGTCACAAACCTTTTCAGACTTGTACTGTAGGGCTTCCCCAGACCTATTCTGATATCTGAACCGACTATTCAACAGTCCCAATGTCTGCTCAATAACTGCTCGAGTGGATATGTGTGCCGCATTATATGCTCCTCTACACGGGATTGAGGGTTAGCCAGTGGGGTTAGAAGCGACGGTCGAATCCCATATCCTGAATCACCTATAATACATCGAAATTTAAATTAGTTACACATTTGACAATGTAAATATGTACACAAATATGTCTTGTTATTGGCCTCAAACATTCAAGAGCTTCACAAGAACTATGTATTATCAGATGTGAGGTGTTTATACATATATGAGAGGTGAATCCGACATGTTGATTTCTGTGTTTGACATATTCTTGCAGATTGTAAGTGTGGCAAATTACACATCCATAGTATAGGCATTCATAATTGGCATGATTGAATGTTATCTATGTTCGCTACAACTATTCAGAATTTTCTTGATGACATAATAGCTGTATTGTGTTAAAAAGGTGTGTGTGTGTCTTTATATATGTGAAATACTATACTCACACATAAATTTGTATGTTTCACAACTATTTGACAGTAACAGAAAATAGCAGTACTGCACACCTACATATCAAATACAATTTTTTTTGCGATATCACCGGTGCACCTGTGTCAGAGAAATCTGTAGAAAATCCTAGTCAACACTGAAAAATGGAAGATCCAAGGCACTATGGATTTGAGAATATGAAATTTATTATATTAAGCACAACGTTTTGACCTCCTATCAAGTCTTTTTCAAGTGACAGGCACTTGAAAAAGACCTGATAGGAGGTCGAAACGTTGTGCTTAGTATAATACATTTCATATTCTCAAATCTGTAGTGCCTTGGATCTTCCATTTTTCAGTCACAACTATTTGACACATTCCAACATGTAGGTGAAACTAATAATTAATATAGATCTGAGTATAACCAACAGGATATATGTCCAATTAATCATACTATTCTCTCTAAAAGACAAAAACATGAAACAAACACGATATTAACGCTAAATGATATTAGATGTACTCACCCACCAGCCAATCATGCTCAAAATGACCCATTTCAAATGCATGGAAGACTGATGAGTTCCTCAGAATAGAGGAATCGTGACTGGAACCCGGAAATTTGGCTACCACGTTCAGAATTTTCATGTTGGCACCGCATACAACCTGCACATTGATAGACTGAAAGTGTTTCCTGTTACAGAATGCATGCTCATCTACAGTCAGCAGGGTTAGCGCAACATGTGTGCAATCTATTGCACCCATCACGCAGGGTAGCCTGGCTATGTTATAAAAGCTAATCCTGAGTTCCAGCCACTGTCTGATCTCTAGGAAAATCAATATACTTGTAATTCCTAGCGCGAATAGTCAGTGCACATAGAAACTTGCAAAGGGCCCGCGAGAATGCCAACTGCGAGACTCTGCCTACTATGCCCACATTTGTCTGAAAAAACATAGAAGCAAGAAAAGGTAATGAGCTCACAATTTTTACAAGGCCAGGGACTGCACGACCTCTGCCTGTTACGTAATCTAAATGTTTGCTTAACTCTTCATAAAGATCAAAGATTGCTGCTGAGCTCAAACGATAGCTACATTCCAGATCGATGAGTTGTCCTGTAATCGATCGCTTGGTTGGGTTCTTTAATTCATTTATTGCACATCATTGTGATAAATGTTGGACATCAATATTATAGGATTGGCCACTTACTAGATACAATTGCTGCATTGATAGAGAGAGGCCGGGGATCAAGAGGTGGAGCCAATCAAGAGAGGAAGTGGCTGTCACTTTGCTAAAGCTTTATACATTATAAACATTCTACATTTGTAATTAAAATGTATGGTATGTTTTATTTTACGTGTAAGTATTTGGTCATAGCACATACATGATTTATTATTTTAAACACACATGTAGGATTTTGTTTGAACTGCACCTTTAAGACCTCCCAATATAAATATCTAGTTAGCCTGCTGAACATAAATGTTCATGTACCCCTTATAAAACCAGAACATCAACAAGTGATATCTTAACCCCTTCATAACCTAAGCTGTGACACAATAAGTTCATAAAGTTCAACGCTTATATTTATTGCAACTCATACTTTTCAAGACCACGGCATCACAACTACAAAGCAATACGTGTCAGCTCCAATACGTGTCATGCTTTAAACATATGTGTAAAAACTGCATTTATTTTTCTAACTCCCGTCTTGACGCTTCTCACCACCCTCTTGCCAACTTTTCCTGGCGAGACGATTTTGAGGGAAAATCTCAATTCTAGAGCTGCGATTAGGCTCGATAAGCTAATTGTGACAACTAGAATATCACGAGTTTGAAAAGCTGGCGATATGTGGTGATAAGTAGCTTATCGTCACGTGTTTGGAGATATTTTTTTTTTTGGCCAAAAAATTGGCCGAAAAGCTCTCTTATCGCCGACTTATCAGAGCTTACTGAATAGCAGCAGACTTTCTTGGTGATAAGGGGGCGAAAAGTGACTTATCTGAGCTTACTGCATAGGCCCCTATACATATATTATAGATATTATATATTATACTAAAGCATGAATCCAAAAAAGGATTCACTAAGAATGACTGCCATTTTTTTTAAGGCTGATAAAAAAATGCACTATCGTCCGACCTGTTTTTTGTATCAGTGCTATTGCGCTATAAATCTTATACCGCGATAGCTGAAAAAAAGTGCAGCCTGGAAGAGCTGCTTTGAGATGCTGCATCTCCATGCACGGCTCTTACAGGCTATCGTGCAATAACAAAATTGATTTTGATGATAGTGTGTGGGAGCAGGGGGACCCCTGAGCTGAACCGCATTGATTTCAGCCTTTTAGCGGGTTTATTGGTGACAAAGGGCGTGAGTGAAGGGGGTACTTGGCTATTTACTCACCCCCTCTGCCCCAATAAACATTACAATATGTACTACCCACCAATACACAACCCACCCACCCCCTGTACCCCCACATAAAAGCATTTTTTATTTTCTCGACAGGATTGGTACCACAGGCCAGCGGGGACCCGCAGGGACCACCTGAGTTCCCCTAGACTCCCGTGGGCCCCCGGACACATGCTGGGACCTCCTGGAGGCCCACAGAAACCCAAGGGGACCACCAAACAAACCCCGGACTCCCGTGGGACCCCCAGACACCCGCAAGTGCCACCTGGAGACCCCTGCCGGCCTCAGGATTGATACCAGTGCTCAAAAAAATACATGATTTTATGCATGTCTCAATATTTTTTTGTGCCAGCCTTTAGCTGGTGAAAAAATATGGTGAGCTTTTAGGGGACAATAAACTTATCACAGCTTTGTGAATAGCTGTTAGTGGCAAGAAAAAGGCGGTTTTGCCATTTTTTGCCCTATCGGACTACTTTTTTGTCTCTGACTTTTTAGGGGCATAAAAAAGCCATTATACAGTAGCAGATCAGGCAGTATCGCCCTATAAAGGCATTTTGTCGCCCAATAAACCATTTATCATTGCTTTGTGAATAGGCCCCTTTGAACCCACATTGGATCAATAAAGAAGGAAGATTCCCAAATGTTCTGAATGATGACCTAAGTGCAAAATGAGCAGGGAAAAAGAGAAAAGCCACAAAACTGTAATACTGTATGTTCCAAAATTTTAGAAAAACATTGCGTATGTGGTAAGTATTGTATTCACAAATTTGCCTCTTGGCTGTAAGTATGTATCCACAAATGGGATTACTGGTCTGGTATCTGTATTTTCCTTTTCTTTACGTCCTCTTAACTCACACCTCAAATATATTTACTGTGATTTTTCAGTATATAAATATATAGCAGAAATGAAAGGGGGGATCAAAGGGGAATGAGGTGCAGAAAATAAACAGGAATTTATAAAACTACAGTGTCTTCCACCAAAAAACTCTGCAGAACAAAAAGTTGCGTTGAGGATTAATGCTTCAACAACATACAGTATATAGAGTTTACCAAGTGAAAGCACTATTAAACTGGAAGCCCAGTCACATTTTCACTTTCATTTTTGTAATTTAAGATATGTTTAATAGTTCTTCAGCTTTAGGCTAAAAGACTTTAATTTAAAAGTACTTTATCACAGAATATACAGTATACTGTTGTTAAAGGTTATTTAGGGGCTTTTATCTGACTGGGGAAATGGAAAACAGCAGCATTTCCAATTGAAGTTCGTATGGATAAGTTATTCAGCAGTTTGTAGAAAATCCCAGCGATCATTAAATGTCCAAGCAAAGAATGTTTTTTACATCAATATTGCACCTACAGAGGAAACTTCTGGATTATTTCACAATGAAGTATGGGACGTGGATGTTAAGGGGAAAGTAAAAGCAGTTTGTACACTTTTTTGTACGACTGAGATTATAACTTTTAAGCACTACGGTATTGCAGGAAATAGGATGCCAAAGTAAATAACCATATACCCAGTAATGGAAAATGCACACAATCTTCTCTAAGAAGGATAATGAAGGGGCACTTGTCACATGACATCTCAAAGACTCTGGCCATTATGAATATTGAATACTGTCAGATAGGAAGAGTTTGTCAAGGCCCTTTGGCAACAAAGGAGTTAATATGGAAAATTTGGTTGGATAAAAAAATAGTTAAAAATCTCTGCAAAATATTTTTTTACCCGCAGTCTTTGAAGTCTTCCCAGTTGCATTAACATCATTTATTTATGGCACAATTCAAAATCAACAGACCAATAAATTATGAGCAGGAAAGGTCTCCTTCTTGGTCCCTGAGGGAAATGTGCATAATGTTTCTGGTGGAAAAAACTACACGATGATCTGTTGCCGCATCAAAAACGCGACATCCATCCACTTTGCTTGTAGGGCTCCAGCATTAATTGATTTTCTGAATCTAATTGATTTTCCAGACATCTCACACTAGATGGGACAGTGACAGACTGGTTGCGAAGCATACAACAAACACTGTGAAGGCTTTACAAAGCATGCTTATTTGCATATTTCTTATGGTATGACCCCTTTAGGATGGAGGAATAGCCTTTGCATGCCAAATTATGATATGTGGCTTGATTAAGTTAATGGTTCGAGACTGAGTCCTTGTGACCTTGAGTAACTTCCATTGGATCTTTTTTATTATAGGTACGATACTAGCGAGTTTGAAATGAAACTGACACACTTTGAATAATTGTAACTGCTTGTTATCTCTTAATTTTAGGGGCGCAAACATACTTTGTTGTGATTTCCATCCTTTGACTAAGTGAGCACTTTGGATTGTGTTTAAATGGAGCAAGAGGAATAGTTAAGGGAGGACCTTTTTTTAACAGAGTAGTTATTTAACATCATGGTTGGCTGTATCAATATGTGGATCTTTTACTGTCATTTTAATCAGTCAATGAAACTGACAATTAAGCTGCTATGAAACTTGTCCACTTAGGAAACTGTTGTATTAAATGTACATTGCTAGATCTGGCAACCGTGATATTTATCTCTATGACTGAAACTCATGATGAACCCATTTAGCAGCTATTCTGTTTACATGAATGTTCCCAGAATCTGGTGTGCCTGTGGGCTGCATAGAGACATCAATATTGGGGAATCTAGAACAAGTTACAGTATAATAGTTGTTTATAATTTATTATTATAGTCGCAATTAGATTGTTAACTCAATTAGATTGTAAGCTCCTCAGAGCAGGGTCTCCTCTTCCAAAGTGTTACTTTTATGTCTGAAGCACTTATTCCCATGACCTGTTATTTGTATTATTTTTTATTTATATGATTGTCACGTGTATTACTACTGTGAAGTGCTATGTACATTAATGGCACTATATAAATAAAGACATACTCTACATACATAGATTATGTAGTACCTAAGACAAATGATAAGTAACTCTAAATGTATTTTTTCCTTGTAAAATATTTTTAATACAGTTTGCTTAGGGTATCATGTTTCCATTAGTCTCTTTCCTACACAACCCTGGTAAAGGTGCATGTAGCCCAAAATGTGACTTTTTCTCTATTTTCTTTTTATAGCTTTCACTTTTTTTTTTTAGATATTTGTTTATTTACAATGATGTGCTTGAGGTATCCGCTTGATTTGACTGTTATATGGGGGTGGTAGAGAGATTTCTCATGGATTACCTACAGTATTAAAGAATATAGAACCTACAATATTAGTACCAAAATGTTTCTACATATTATGTCTTTGCATTAAAACTGCGAAAGCATAATTATTAGTTAAATGTTTAGAAGCTGATGTACCAACACAATTTTGTAGCAAGAGTAACAAATAGAGCATTATTTTAAATCATTATAATTATTTTAATAATAGGGGTTGGTTTGAAGAACCCTAAACAATGTGGAGGGCACCGACTGATCGATGGGAACTGTTAACCTCATTCCCTCCAATTGTTTTTAATACATATAAACTGCCATGCAACTTTGTGTATAATCTCCA